>NC_069499.1:659568551-659868551 GCF_027579735.1 Bombina bombina
TTAATTATTTCAATAAAAAGTAATGGTGAAGTTAAAGGGACAGTCAAGTCCAAAAAAAACTTTCATGTTTCAAATAAGGCATGTAATTTTAAACAACTTTCTAATTTCCAATTCCAATTTTGCTTTGTTCTTTTGGTATTCTTAGTTGAAAGCTAAACCTAGGAAGGCTCATATGCTAATTTCTAAGCCCTAGAAGGCCGACTCTTATCACATGCTTTTTTATTGGCTTTTCACTACAGGGGAGAGCTAGTTTGTGTGAACCATATAGATAACATTGTGATCCTGCCCGTGGTTTGTGGCAGACACTTCACTAATTGGCTAAAATGAAAGTCAATAGATAATAAATAAAATGTCATGTGTTCAAGGGGCTGTCAGAAGATGCTTGGATACAAGTTAATCTCAGAGGTAAAACATATATTAATATAACAGTGTTGGTTTAGTGAAAAACTACTTGAGAACAGTACAATAACTAGGAGGTTTAAATGTATTGGGATAGCTTTAAATCCTGTAAAAAAGCCATAAAGTACAAGGCATTTCTCAAGACTCTTCTAATAAACTAAGATTGAACCCTATGTAAGGGCTGTAAACATAGACACAACAAAACCTCTATAGGGGCGCGATCCGATATACGGCGCAGGTTTCGACACAAGTGTGGAAACCTGTGCCGCCCGTAGTTTCAGCTCACACAGCGAGCTATCACATATACGACACCGGCAGTTGCTAAAGTGCCGTAAGTCTGACAAACTAGCTATGTCGAGAAATATGCGTAAGTACAAATTTCTGGAGTCGCCAGTGACTTACAGCACTTTAGAAACTGCCGCCGCCTAAAAAAAATGACTAAAATAATAAATCTCCCGTTACTGTCTAACACGCCTCCCAAACATAGCCCGACACGTATACCCCTCTCACTCCTAACAATAAATGTATTAACCCCTAAACCGCCGCTCCCGGACCCCGCCGCCACCTATATTAACTGTATTACCCCCTAATCTGAGCCCCCTACACCGCAGCCACCTATATTATATATATTAACCCCTAATCTGAGCCCCCTACACCGCCGCCAGCTACATTAAATGTCTAACCCCCTAATGTGAGCCCCTACCCCGCCGCCACCTACATTAAAATGATTACCCCCTAATGTGAGCCACTACCATGCTGCCAGCTACATTAAAATGATTACCCCCTAATGTGGGCCCCTTACCCCGCCGCCAGCTACATTAAAATGATTACCCCCCTAATGTGAGCCCCCCTACCTTGCCGCCAGCTACATTAAAATGATTGCCCCTAATGTGAGCCCCTACCCCACCACCAGCTACATTAAAATGATTACCCCTTAATGTGAGCCCCTACCCCGCCGCCACCTACATTAAAATGATTACCCCCTAATGTGAGCCCCCTACCCCGCCGCCACCCTACATTAACTATATTACCCCCTAATATGATCCCCCTACACCGACGCCACCTATATTAAAATTATTAACCCCTAATCTAATCCCCCTACACCCGCCGCCACCTATATTAAATATATTAACCACTAAACCTAAGTCTAACCCTAACACCCCCCTAACGTAAGTATTATTAAATAAATCTAAATAATATTAATAATATTAACTAAATTATTCCTATTTAAATCTAAATACCTATAAAATAAACCCTAAGTTAGCTACAATATAATTAATAATTACATTGTAGCTATTTTAGGGTTTATATTTATTTTACAGGTAACTTGGTATTTATTTTAACTAGGTACAATAACTATTAAATAGTTAATAACTATTTAATAGCTACCTAGGCAAAATAATTACCAAATTACCTGTAAAATAAATCCTAACCTAAGTTACAAATACATGATTAAGAGCCTGTTGAGACTTGAAACGTTGTAATTTTCTACTCAGGACCCTATATGAAATAAAGGTCTTTTAAAGAAATTGGAGGCTGGAATATTCTTTATATTTGGAGTATCTGTAGCAATACATGACAGATCTGTCGGATTGCAAGCTGAACAAATTCCCCATCAGTTTGTACATGGTGCTGAGTAACGTCTCTGAGGAAATCTTCTCCATCTCACTGGCCAACAATGAAATAAAGGCGCTGACAGGCAAATTCTTCACTACGTTCACCCAGCTGCAAGGTGTTACCAAGGACATCCATACACCTTAACTTTGCTGGGGACTACTATCCTGGCTGCTGGGAGCTCTAGCCTGAGAGGAGAGTTTACCGGACAACTCTGAGGTTCCAGTTTGCCCAGCCAGCACCACATCTTGGTGCTTTCTTACACGTGAGTGCATTTGAGCTACAATTTTCAATTTAAGTATACCATATGGAATGATGCTATGTGGCGCCTTCTCTGTTTCTTTATATTATATAAGTTACAAATACACCTAACACTACACTATCAATAAATTAATTAAATAAACTACAATTATCTAAACTAAAATATAATTAAATACACTAAACTATATTACAAAAACAAACAAACACTAAATTACAAAAAATAAAAAAAGATTACAAGAATTTTAAGCTAATTACACCTAATCTAAGGCCCCTAATAAAATAACAAAGCCCCCCAAAATAAAAAAAATGTCCCTACCCTAAACTAAATTACAAAAGTAATCAGCTCTATTACCAGCCCTTAAAAGGGCCTTTGTGGGGCATTGCCCCAAAGTAATCAGCTCTTTTAACTGTAAAAAAAAGAACAACCCTCCCCATTGCAATCCATCACCCACACACCCCCAAGTGGTCCTTACCTGTCCTGAAGACCGGCGGAAAAGGTCCTGTTCCAGGCGGAGAAGTCTTCTTCCAGGCGGCGACCTCTTCTTCCAGGAACCAGCCGGCGCGGAGCGGAGGAGTTGAAGACCGATGACGGCGGAGCTGAAGACGGTCCTCTCTGGAACTGAAGACCGGCGATGCAGGAACTGAAGATCAGCGACGCTGGAACTGAAGACCGGAGCCATGGAGCATGGAGGATCCTCTTCATACGATCAACGACGTACACTGAATAGGAATTCAAGGTACGCAATTAAAATTGGAGTCCCTTGAATTCCTATTGGCTGATTTGAGCCTTCAAATTCAAATCAGCCAATCAGATAAGAGCTACTTTAATTCTATTGTTTGATTTGAATAGCCAATAGAATAAGCCAATAGAATGAGAGCTACTGTAATTCTATTGGCTATTCTAATAAGCCAATAGAATTACAGTAGCTCTTATTCTATAGATAGATAGACATTGTGCATGCATTAGGGTTTTATTTTGCAGGTAGTTTAGGGAATTACAGGGCTCCAATACTCAGCGTAAGGCTTACTATGCTTGCAATTTGTGGCGAGGTAAAAATGGAGTAAGATTTCTCAATTTTTGCCACGTAAATCCTTACGCTGTATATTGGATACCAAACTGCGCGGGTTTGGTATATCACTCTATGGGCCAAAAAACTACAGCCGAAGGGTGAAATATACGAGCGTAACTTCTAGGTTACGCAGTATATGTGATACCAAAACAGCGCAAATTTTGGCATCGCCGGCATTTGCGGGCGACGCTGCATATCAGATCGGGCCCTAGGTACATACTATAGTACATATTTATTTTAAAATATTTATTTATATATCTTGGTAATAAAATTGTATGTTAAAGAGTATGTGTTAGAGAGTGGGTCTAGGTATGAGTAGAGGGGTAATACATGTGCGTAAGTAATTTCTTTGAATATGTAATATATAATAATAATTTCTATAAAATAGTTAATATTTTTTCCTGCAAAAAAAATCAGTTTATTTAATCAGGACAAAATAAAAGATTATGGCTCTATTCAAATATTTAAGAAGAGGTTTTTGCATAGGTTTGAGAATTACAATAAGTTCTTATCAAATTCAAAGCTGTTCCAATACTTTGTAATAAAACAGTTTAGAAAAGAAAATGACAAAGGAAAAGTATGTACTAAAAAACCTCTTGTACCCAATCCAAATGTAATATTTGCACATTATCTTTTAGGATTATAGAAGTAATCATATTGTAGGTCCGTATCTTGTAGCCACAGAATGCATGCCTTCAAGCTAACTGAGATGCAAACAAGTGGGACGCAGGCCCTTTGTAATCTCCTTAGATACATACAAAACGCAGAAATGTGCGGTGTTAATTTTTTTGTTTTGTCATTTTTTTCTATAGGCTTTGAACCCAGGCTTGCCTAGGGTTAACTGCGCAGCTGCCTGTGATTGCAGGTAAGTACCCAGGGCTGTGTGTTTTGCAGTATAGTTTGAGAGTGCAGTCCATTTCCATGTTTTATATATATCTAGGGAGATTACAAAAGGCCAGTGTCATCCTTGTTTGTGTTTGGTTGAAGGTGTGCATTGTATAACAGCAAGTTAAGGACCCATGGAGGAAGAGACCTTGATGTGGTCCTTGGCCTATCAAAATTTGGCCAAATGTTGTAACTAACTCTTCGATTTTGCTTTGTGCTTGCAAGAGATCGACAGACGTTCTAGGTTTTGTTTTAATATTTTAGTTTTGTATTTTGTGTTTTTGTACCCAGGTTTGTCTGGGTTTAACGGCCTAAGTAACAGAGAGCTGTGCAGCTGTCTGTGAGTGCTGATGAGTACCCAGGACTGGGAATTTTGCAGTGACATGGGATGTGTATCCAGTTTGGTTTTAGAGAACAGTCCATTTCCATGTTTTGTGTATCTATCTATCTATCTATCTATCTATCTATCTATCTGTCTGTCTGTCTGTCTGTCTGTCTGTCTGTCTGTCTGTCTGTCTGTATGTCTGTCTATTATCTATCTATCTATCTATCTATCTATCTATCTATCTATCACCTATCTATCTAGGTTGTGTGTGGTTAATGTTAACCCATGCTCTGTGAGTTTGCATGAATACAAAAAAAATAAGAATAGATTAAAAATAAATTATAAACACAGTCAATTTTGCAGAATAAATTAGATGTTAATTTATGAATAAACCTTGAATGTTTCATAAAAAATAACGTGTTATTTAAATTATGAATTAATTTTAGTCCCATTGCTAACTGCCTGAAGTTCTCAAATGGAAAAAATACTAACAATCAAGGCAAAACTGTTACTAAATAAATCTTATAGTTAATTTAAAAATATTTCCCAGGCTTTCATAAAGCATATGCAAAAGAGGAAGCAGATTTGTTAATGTTTGCTATTAAATGTATGTAAAGCATTTTAATTTGCAAGAAAAATAAACAATTAATCTTATTTGTGAATGTATTGTAAAATCTCTAGGTTTTTCTGGTAAATATATGTTTAAAAAGAAAATAATTTGCAATATATTTATCACATTTTTCCATGTGAAGTCTGTACTTTAAAGGGACACCCGGGTTAAATTAAATTTTCATAATTCAGATACAGCATATAATTTTAAACAACTTTCCAATTTACTTCCATTAAAAAAAAATGTGCACAGTCTTTTATATTTACAATTTTGGAGTCACCAGATCCTACTGAGCATGTGCAAGAATTCACAGACTATACGTATATGCATCTGTGATTGGCTGATTGCTATCACATGGTACAAGGGGAGTGGAAATATACATAACTTAAATAAATCTACTACTCATTTGATGTTCAGACTAAGTGCTATTGCATTGTCTTGTTATTTTGCATTTGTTGATTATGCAAATCTAATGTGTTGACTGGTCCTTTAAAGCATTCTAGTAAGCATTGGCATATATTTTAATCTGTTAGAAAGCATTATGAATGGGTCTTCATAGCTTTCAAGCAATTTTCTCAAGTCAAAGCAATTACAATTTATCAGATAAGCAGGTTTTTAAAGGGACAGTAAACATACAAAATAATGTTATAATATTCTGCACATAGTGCAGAATTATATAACATTATCTTAGCGGCAGCGTTATAAAACTAAAGCATTTCCAGATTTTTTTATTTCAAAGTTTGACTCCGCTCAAGGAGCGGGTGTTGTTGCTCAAAAGCGTTTCGCGGGTGCACTGTCTAGTCACAGTGCGCCCGATCACGCCATTGAAGTGAATGTAGCTCGCTGCTGCTATCAGAGCTACATTCCCTTCAATGGCGTGATCAGGCATGCTGTGACTAGGCAGCGTGCCCACAAAGCACTGTTGAGCAACAAGACCTGCTCAGTAGAACCTTGAGCGGAGTCCAACATTTAAATAAAAAATCTTGAAATCCTTTAGTTTTATAAAGCTGTCGCTAAGATAATGTTATATAATTCTGCACTATGTGCAGAATTATATAACATTTTTTGTATGTTTACTGTCCCTTTAATGGTTTGAAGATCACTTTTCCCTGCATAAACTCATCAGGTTCCCCTCACCAACTGTATTCTGATCCTTTATAAAACATTAGATATGGATATATTATTTTTCACCTCTTCAACAACTATTTTGACTCTCTTTTACACATCATATCTTGGCTTTTTAAAGTGCATTTTTTTACTTTGTTTCAAGCATGCTAAATTTATATTTTAACAAACATAGGGCTAGATTACAAGTGAAGCACTAATTTAAACGGACACACTTTAAATAAACAGTTATTACAAGTGGCTAGTTAATACCCCAAAATTAAGTGTGCAGTAGTTAAAAATGAAATAAAAATATTAACATCTTTATTTTTTAATAAAAAAACTGCACAAAGCAGTTATAAGGGGTTAAAGTGAGGATATGCAGGGTGTTTGAAAAAAAAGGCATTGAGGTGAATAGGGACTGTGTTTTAACTGTAAATATATAGGTATATGCTTATATATATATATATATATATATATATATATATATATATATATTTGTGTGCTAATATGTGTATATACACATATATCAAAACCAACAAAAGTGAAAAAGCTCTCTACATTATACCTATTAACCCCTAATCTGCCGCCCCCTATACCGCTGCCACCTACATAAAGTTATTAAACCCTATTATGCCGATTACGGACCCTGCCGCAACTAAATAAATTGTTTAACCCCTAAACCGCCGCTCCCGGACCCCACCGCAACTAAATAAAGTTATTTACCCCCCTACACGGCCGCCACTATAATAATTTTATTAATCCCTAAACCTAAGTCTAACCCTAACCCTAATACCCACCTTAACTTAAATATTATTTAAATTAATCTTAATAAATATTCCTATAATTAAATAAATTATTCCTATTTAAAACTAAATACTTACCTTTAAAATAAACCCTAAGATAGCTACAATATAATTAATAATTACATTGTAGATATTTTAGGATTTATTTTTATTTTATAGGCAACTTTGAATTTATTTTAACTAGGTACACTAGTTATAAAATAGTTATCAACTATTTAATAACTACCTCGCTAAAATAAATACAAAATTACCTGTAAAATAAATCCTAACCTAAGTTACAATTACACCTAACACTACACTATAATTAAATAAATTAAATTAATTAACTACAATTACCTATAATTAAATAAAATAAAATAAACTAAAGTAGAAAAAAAACCCCCACTAAATTACAGAAAATAAAAAAATAATTACAAGAATTTTAAACTAATTACACCTAATCTAAACCCCAAAATAATAAAATTCCCTACCCTATACTAAATTACAAATAGCCTTTTGCAGGGCATTGCCCCAAAGTAATCAGCTCTTTTACCTGTAAAAAAAGAAATGCAACCCCCCCAACATTAAAACCCACCACCCACACAGCCAACCCTACTCTAAAACCCACCCAAACCCCCCATAAAAAACCTAACACTACCCCTTCATGATCACCCTACCTTGAGCCGTCTTCACCCAGCCGGGCACAAGTGGACCTCCAGACCGACAGAAGTCTTCATCCGATCCGGGCAGAAGAGGACCTACAGACCGGCAGAAGTCTTCATCCAGGTGGCATCTTCTATCTTCATCCATCCGGAGTGGAGCGGGTCCATCTTCAATCCATCTAATGCAGAGCATCCTCTTCCATCGACGTTGTAACGAAGAATGAAGGTTCCTTTAAATGACGTCATCCAAGATGGCGTTCCTTGAATTCCGATTGGCTGATAGGATTCTATCAGCCAATCGGAATTAAGGTAGGAAAAATCCTATTGGCTGATGCAATCAGCCAATAGAATTGAGCTTGCATTCTATTGGCTGATTGTAACAGCCAATAGAATGCGAGCTCTATCCTGTTGGCTGATTGGATCAGCCAATAGGATTGAACTTCATTCCTATTGGCTGATTGCATTAGCCAATAGGATTTTTTCTACCTTAATTCTGATTGGCTGATAGAATCCTATCAGCCAATCAGAATTCAAGGGACGCCATCTTGGATGACGTCATTTAAAGGAAACTTAATTCTTCGTTAGGACGTTGATGGAAGAGGATGATCCATGTCGGATGTATTGTAGATGAACCCGCTCCGCTCCGGATGGATGAAAATAGAAGATGCCGTCTGGATGAAGACTTCTGCCGGTCTGGAGGTCCTCTTCTGCCCAAATAGGATGAAGACTTCTGCTGGTCTGCAGGTTGACTTGTGCCCGGCTGGGTGAAGACGGCTCAAGGTAGGGTGATCTTCAAGGGAGTAGTGTTAGGTTTTTTAAGGGGGGTTTGGGTGGGATTTAGAGTAGGGTTGGGTGTGTGGGTGGTGGGTTTTAATGTTGGGGGTTGTATTTCTTTTTATACAGGTAAAAGAGCTGATTACTTTGGGGCAATGCCCCGCAAAAGGCCCTTTTAAGGGCTATTTGTAATTTAGTATAGGGTAGGGAATTTCATTATTTTGGGGGGCTTTTTTATTTTATTAGGGGGCTTAGATTTGGTGTAATTAGTTTAAAATTCTTGTAATTATTTTTTTTTATTTTCTGTAATTTAGTGGGGGGGGGTTTGTACTTTAGTTTATTTTATTTAATTGTAGGTAATTGTAGTTAATTAATTTAATTTATTTAATTATAGTGTAGTGTTATGTGTAATTGTAATTTAGGTTAGGATTTATTTTACAGGTAATTTTGTATTTATTTTAGCTAGTTAGTTATTAAAAAGTTAATGACTATTTAATAACTATTGTACCTAGTTAAAATAAATACAAAGTTGCCTGTAAAATAAAAATAAATCCTAAAACATCTACAATGTCATTATTAATTATATTGTAGCTATCTTAGGGTTTATTTTACAGGTAAGTATTTAGTTTTAAATAGGAATAATTTATTTAATTACAGGAATATTTATTTAGATTAATTTACATAATTTTTAAGTTAGGGGGGTGTTAGGGTTAGGGTTAGACTTAGGTTTAGTGATTAATAAAATTAATATAGTGGTGGCGGTGTAGGGGGGGCTGAATAGGGGTTAATAAATATAATGTAGGTGGCGGCGGGGTCCGGGAGTGGGGGTTTAGGGGTTAATAACTTTATTTAGTTTCGGCGGGGTCCAGGAGCAGCGGTTTAGGGGTTAATAAGTATAATGTAGGTGGTGGCGGTGTAGGGGGGGCAGATTAGGGGTGTTTAGACTCGGGGTACATGTTAGGGTGTTAGGTGTAGACATTTCCGATAGGAATCAATCGGATATCGGGCAGCAGCGAACATGAGCTTTCGCTGCTGTCAGACTCCCATTGATTCCTATGGCATCCGCCGCCTCCAGGGTAGGGGATTGAAAACCAGGTTCGCTGGGCCAGAAAAGTGGCGAACGTACCTGATAGTTCTTTGATAACTAGCAAAAGTAGTCAGATTGTGCCAAACTTGCATTCGGAACATCTGGAGTGATGTAAGCATCGATCTGTGTAGGACTGAGTCCGGCAGATCGTATGCTACATCACTAAATTCTACTTTCGCCGGTCTCTAGCCTTTGATAACTAAGGCGAATCAGGCTCGCCACAAATACGCTGTGGAATTCCAGCGTATTTAAGGTTGACGGCTTGATAAATAGAGGCCTATGCCTCTTCTTCAAACTATCTCCTTCCTAGATAGTAAAGTCTAAAATGTGGGCGAAGATGAGGCGCTAGAGAAAGCACTAAACGTTAATGGTCTATGGAGAAATGTATAGGGTGTACCTTCCCTTTAACTTCAAAGGTGTATTTAGCTTTATATTAGTTTCAGCAATTACAATTCAGTATGTGAGCAATTCAGTATTAAGCAATCCTTTACTAGAGTCAAATGTAATAGAAAATATGTTCATACACATAAAAAAACTCCACAATATTATAAAGTGAATATGGTTAACTTCCTATAAAACGCTGCTCTGGAAAATAGAAAATAAAACAATAACAAATAAAAAAGATCATTAAAAATAAAAAATCACAATAAAAAGTTTATAGCAAAAATTGGCCAATCAAATGTGTAAAGGCTCTATTTGTATGCACATTTAGAAGTCGCTACTTTTAGCGTATTTAGAATCAAAACTCTATTAAGTTGTAGTAATATCTCTTTGCTTGTAATTGAAGCAATGTCTCTTTGCTTATAGATGTAGCAATGTCTCTGCTTTTAATTGTAGCAATGTCTCTTTGCTTATATAAGTAGCAATTTATTTTTAATTACAGCAATGTTTTCTTTGATAGATGCCAGCAAATTTGTATCTGATGTTTGTTAATATGATATGTTGTATTCATATATGGCTATAGATAGCTCAAACAAGGTATATATTCTGATATCTAGAAATGTTTGTTCAGGTGTATCAAATCAAGCTAGACCGTGTTGGAGCGGTTCTCTTACCCTGTATTAAATTGTGTTGTATCCGATCTTTGTAAACATCCGTACACGCTCTTTAACAATAGCTAACACAAAATTCCTCAGTGGTTCAGATGGATATCTCCTTAGCCGATTCTTAGCCGATTCTTCTGTTCTTATTTTTATCCACAAGAAATACAGGAACCAACACTTTCATAAACGTGTTTCACCAGGTGATCTGGCTTTATCAAGATCTTGATAAAGCCAAAGCACCTGGTGAAACGCGTTGATGAAAGTGTTGGTTCCTGTATTTCTTGTGGATAAAAACAAAACAGAGGTTTCGGAATATACAAAGAAAGAAACCTTTTGTCTGTGTAAAAGAGTTTTTTCTCAGAAGAATCGGCTAAGGAGATATATACCTGCGTACATCTATTACTTACGTACAGGTACCAGCTGTCTACAGAAGTCACCAAATAACATGCAAGTTATGAAAATATCAAGTCAAAAGAGGTGTGACGTCATCATTATTTGCCCTACTGCAGACGGGTGTCTAGAAGTTCAGTGGATCTGAAAGACAAGGCACAGGGTATGCTTACCGGCCAGAAACATTTCTTTCCTCATGTATCCATCTGAACCACTGAGGAATTTTGTATTAGCTATTGTTGGAGAGCCAGTACGGATGTTTACAAAGACCGGATACAACAGGATTTAATACAGGGTAAGAGAACCAGTCCAACGCAGTCTGGCTTGATTTGATACACCCGAACAAACATTTCTAGATATCAAAATATATACATTGTTTGAGCTATCTATAGCCATATATGAATACAACATATCATATTAACAAACATCAGATACAAATTTGCTGGCATCTATCAAAGAAAACATTGCTGTAATTAAAAAGAAATTTCTACGTCTATAAGCAGAGGCATTGCTACAATTACAAGCAAAGAGATATTGCTACTACTTAATAAATAGAGTTTTTATTTTAAATACGCTAAAAGTAGCGACTTCTAAATGTGTATACAAATAAAGCCTATACGCATTTGATTGGCCAATTTTTGCTATAAACTTTTTATTGTGATTTTTTTTTATCTATACGCAGGCATGGATTTAGGGAAAGCCATTTTTATACAGCTCTGTTTTAGTGTTGCAACACTTTTTCATTTATTTTTTAGGAATTTAAACGTATTCGAGTTTTTTATGTGGTACAAAAAATTGATGTAAAACATTTTTGCAACCTATTTAAGTGTATTTTTCTATATGTATGAACATATTTTCTATTACATTTGACTCTAGTAAAGGATTGCTTAATACTGAACTGCTCACATACATACCGAAATGTAATTGCTGAAACTAATATACAGGTAAATACACATTTGAAGGCAAGGTACACCTTATACATTTCTCCATTGACCATTAACTTCTAGGGGCCCATTTATCAAAGGGCTTGCGGACCTGATCCGACACTGCGGATCAGGTCCGCAAGACCTCGCTAAATGCGGAGAGCAATACGCTCTCCGCATTTAACATTGCACCAGCAGCTCACAAGAGCTGCTTGTGCAACGCCGCCCCCTGCTGACTCGCGGCCAATCGGCCGCCAGCAGGGAGCTGTCGATCAACCCGATCGTATTCGATCGGGTTGATTTCCGGCGATTCCTGTCCGCCTGCTCAGAGCAGGCGGACAGGGTTATGAAGCAGCGGTCTTTAGACCGCTGCTTTATAAGTTGTGTTTCTGGCGAGTCTGAAGACTCGCCAGAAACACGGCCCTTCAAGCTCTGTACGGAGCTTGATAAATGGGCCTGCTAGTGCTTTCTCTAGGGCCTCATCTTCGCCCCAATTTTTTGTCAAATAAAATCCTTATAAGCTCAAATCATTTCATTTGTAGAGAGCATAACCATTCCAGGTGAAAGTCAGTTGTGCAGTGATGCTTAGGTTATAATATTCTATGTAAATGATAGTTCTACCGTACCCCAAGCAAACATTTTTTCACACTGAAAGTTGAAGATCCATGCTTGACAGAGCAGGCTCAAGGCAACAAACTGAGCAAAGCCCTCTCCACTCCAGTGCTCAATATAAATCTCTATCACAGAGAGAGAGAGAGAGCTGGAGGGGGGATTTGTTTGTAACAAGCAAAATCAACAGTACCTTTAGGTCGGTGTGTGCTACTCCCGTAGGAGCTCCAGGGGTTCTGTAGGGCTTCACTCAATGGCCCCATTCTGCTACTAACGCCACAAGCACTGCTTAAAATCCACTTCAGATGCTGAACAGCAAAGTGGCTACATGGGTCTCTTGAAAGCTCCTGTGTTCGTCACGCCCAGCATTGGCTGCTATAGGCAAACCTTTGGTATTTAGCTGTGTGCAGGTTTCAGCTGCTGTTACCAGGCCAAAGAACCACCACACCAAAGAAGTAGATCGACAGCAGTGTGATAAAGTAAAACTTAGCTTTTATTCAGAAAAGCGTTAAAAATGGAAAAATAGTACAAGACAATCCAAATAGACCTCTGGCTGGTAAGCAGATAGTCTAGCTTACATGTTTCGGAAATACTCCATAATCATAGCTCAGCTGCTGTCGATCTACTTCTTTGGTATGGTGGTATATACACATCAAAACACATAAATATTTATGTATATATTCATATATATTTTTAATTTGCTGCCAAACTCTGTGCCAATTTCTCCTGCTCTGCACTAGGTGTTTTGCAGTGTGTCACGGCATGAGAATAAGGCTGCCATTGGAGCCTATGGAAGCATACTTTCATGAGCTCAAGGCTTCCAGGCAATGCAAACATGAGGTAGCGGTCACATTGCGCCTAACTTGTAATACCAGTGCATATTTACGTTCACTTGTATTACTGAGTGGAGCACAAATATTGTGCTTGCAAAAGCACAATTTTGTGCTCCACACATAATCTTGGCCATAATTATTAATTAGTTAAAGTATTAAAATAGTGAGCAGAAGGGAAAGCTTCCATGTAGAGGCCATATTGGATATAAAATTTTTATAGGTTGGGAAGATGCGCTAAAATATCTCTCAAATATCGTTAGCTAAAGTGGACATCCATTGTTGTTATCTATAGAATCTGATTCAGTTTGTCTTGCTAACCAATTTGATCTACAGTAGTTTTTGACAAAAAAAACTCCAGCCCTAAAATCTGGGAAGATAAAGCTTTCAGCAGACCTTGTGTGGTAGCGGCAATAAACTAACTGGCAAGCGCTGTCTACTTTGCAATTAATATGACATAAATATGTGTGAAGAATAAGTACATTTACATATACATGTGGATCTCTGCATTATCATTTTTGACAAATATAAAGTGAATATACTTCTGAGGCTACAAGGCACTAGAATGAACTTAGTGTCTTTAATTTAGTCATCTCATGGCATATTAACAACCATTGTGTGCAACCTATAATAGAGCTGGTCATCAGCTATGAGGAACCCTTACTCATTCTGACTAAGCATACCTCCAGGAGTTTCGGTGTGATGGACAATTGTGGTGTATGACAGTTTCTAGACAGTGGTACATAGTCTGACCCTATAATGAGTCTTTTGAAGCAGAACAGAAGTTTCTCCATCCCCAGCTTGATGAGAGTGCTTTGCTGTTGCTTTTCTGTGGCTTTTGCTCTTTCTAAGGCAGCAGGTCATATTGGAAAAGTGTGAACTATGCTATCAACGTCTCTGAGCTAAGGAGCTTTTAATCACTGAGCAAGATGCTTACCTATATTCCTTGATGTTTTACAAATAAAATAGTATCATCTGAATGTTTATGGTAAGTCTAAGACCTGACAAAAAACAGCATAAAACTCAGTAATGCAGCCCCATTGATTCCTATGGGGAAATTAAAGTTATGTTTACACCTAACACCCTAACATGAACCCAGAGTCTAAACACCCCTAATCTTACACTTATTAACCCCTAATCTGCCGCCCCTGACATCGCTGACACCTACATTATATTTATTAACCCCTAATCTGCAGCTCCGGACATCGCCAACACCTACATTATACTTATTAATCCATAATCTGCTGCCCCCAACATCGCCGACACCTACATTATATTTATTAACCCCTAATCTGCCGCCCCTAACATCGCCGCCACCTACCTACATTTATCAACCCCTAATCTGCCGTCCCCAACGTCGCCGCCACTATTCTAAATTTATTAACCCCTAAACCTGTCTAACCCTAACACCACCTAACTTAAATATAATTTAAATAAATCTAAATAAAATTACTATCATTAACTAAATAATTCCTATTTAAAACTAAATACGTACAATACTTATTTAATTAAGAATAGTGGCGGCAATGTTGGAGACGGCAGATTAGGGGTTAATAAATATAATGTAGGTGGCAGTGATGTTAGGGATGGTAGATTAGGGGTTAATAATATTTAACTAGTGTTTGAAGGTGGGAGAGCAGCTGTTTAGGTGTTAATATGTTTATTCTAGTGATGGCGATGTCCGAAGCGGGAGATAAGGGGTTAATAATTTTATTTTAGTGTTTGCGATGTGGGAGGGCTTCAGTTTATGAGTTAATAGGCAGTTTATGGGTATTAGTGTACTTTTTAGCACTTTAGTTATGAGTTTTATGCTACGGCTTTGTAGTGTAAAACTCATAACTACTGACTTTAAAATGTGTTAGGATTCTTGGAGGTAGAGGGTGTACAGCTCACTTTTTGGCCTCCCAGGACAAACTCGTAATACAAGTGCTATGCAAGTCCCATTGAAAAAAGACTTTACGAAATTTATGTAAGTTGGTTTGCGGTAAGGCCAAAAAAATGTGCGGTGCCCCTAAACCTGCAAGACTCGTAATAGCAGCGGTAGTGAAAAAGCAGTTTTAGGACCTGTTAACGCTGCTTTTTTACCTTAACGCAAAACTCGTAATCTAGAAGTAAATTTGTTAATTGCTGACATGATACAAGCCCCATTGGTGTTCTGAGCAGCTGCAGTATTTAAAATAATAGTGCACTGAGAATATCTATCTATGCTTACATGCACGTGCATAGAAAAATGCTAACACTAAAACAGTGATAAATCTTACTATAAGCATTTTTGCCAATACATGCATATTGCAAATCTGTTTCCATTCAGAGATGTGCATTTAATTTTTGACCGGAATATCCCTTTAAGTACTAAGGCATTATAATAATAAAAAAAGCTTAATTTGAAACAAGTTATCAAAGGTTTAATTTCTATAATATAAGTTAGTAAGAAACTCTTACAATGTACAATAAAATATGTCATTCACTAATATTTTTTTTTTTTAAAGATTAGGTTCTTTTTTCCCTATTGGCAGCATCTTTTTTACTTGTTTAATAACTCAAAAAGATTGGAAAATTTGTTCTTGCAGCTTACAATAAAACATGACAGTCACCAATAATTTTGATTGTTCTTTTTTTCCCCAGTGGCAGCATATGTTTGCTTGTTTAAAGACTCTAAAAGATTGGAATGTTTGTTCCAGTGTCCCATGAATACAATATTTGATAGAATATTTACAAAGAAGCAGAATAGAATTTTAATATATGAAAATATATTATATTGGACAAATCATAAGAAAAACACATTGTTTTGAGATCTAATACAACGTTTCTGCTAAATAGTTATATGTGCTGGACATACCTTAGTGAGTTTACATTTCACATTACTTACCATTCTCATGAAGACTTTTATCCATTTGGTATATATACATTTGTGAAAGGAACAATTATCATACACAATTTAATAAACCATAAATGTCAATGTAAGTCTCCATTTGCTGTAAACTAGCTTTACATGAAATGATCTAAAGGAAAGATGGACTTGTGAGCTCCATTGTGGTATACAGAGAACATTGAGAGAAAATGTGAGGGGCCAGAGGCAAGAGAAGCAGAGAATCATCTTATTGTAATTAAATAAATCTCCAAATAGGGAGAGCAGATGGGCTGGTAGAAGAAAATTCTGTATAGATATAGGAGCATGCAGTATTAGCTTTGCATGTTACAATCAAGATGTTGAATTTTATTATTGAGATTAAAGGAAGCATACAAAGGTACTGACATAGAGGTCACACAGATTCATGCTCAAGTAAGATCAGTCTTGCAAAGGAATTATGAGTCCAAACAGCAGTAGTAGTATATAGTTATTGAGTGAATTAATATCTTACGCCTAGATTTAGAGTTCTGCGTTAGCCGTCCAAACCAGCGTTAGGGGTCTATCAGCCAATCAGAATTAAGGTAGGAAAAATCTGATTGGCTGATTGAATCAGCCAATCAGATTTAAGTTCAATCTGATTGGCTGATCCAATCAGCCAATCGGATTGAACTTGAATCTGATTGCCTGATTCAATCAGCCAATCAGATTTTTCCTACCTTAATTCCGATTGGCTGATAGAATCCTATCAGCCAATCGAATTCGAGGGACGCAATCTTGGATGACATCACTTAAAGGAACCTTCATTCGTCGGCAGTCGCTGGAAGAAGAGGATGGATCTGCGTCGGCTGCTTCAAGATGGTCCAGCTCCGCGCCCCGGATGGATGAAGATAGAAGACGCCACCTGGATGAACATGTCTGCCGGTCCGGATGTCCTCTTCTTGCTGGATAGGATGAAGACTTCGGAGCCTCTTCCGGACCACTTCTTGCCGGATAGGATGACGACTTCGGACTCTCTTCTGGATGGATCGATGATACCCGGCGTAGTGAAGATAAGGTAGGGAGATCTTCAGGGGATTAGTGTTAGGTTTTTTAAGGGGTGTTTGGGTTAGATTAGGGGTATGTGGGTGGTGGGTTGTAATGTTGGGGGGGGTATTGTATGTTTATTTAAATGCAAAAGAGCTTTTTTCTTTGGGGCATGCCCCGCAAAAGGCCCTTTTAAGGGCTGGTAAGGTAAAAGAGCTGTTAACTTTTTATTTTAGAATAGGGTAGGGCATTTTTTTATTTTGGGGGCTTTGTTATTTTTTTAGGGGGCTTAGAGTAGGTGTAATTAGTTTAAAATGCTGGTAATCTTTTTTATTTTTTGTAATTTAGTGTTTTTTTTTTTTTTGTAATTTAGTTTAGTTGATTTAATTGTAGATAATTGTAGGTAGTTTAGTTAATTAATTTATTGATAGTGTAGTGTTAGGTTTAATTGTAACTTAGGTTAGGATTTATTTTACAGGTAATTTTGTAATTATTTTAACTAGGTAGCTATGAAATAGTAAATAACTATTTAATAGCTATTGTACCTAGTTAAAATAAATACAAAGTTGCCCGTAAAATAAATATAAATGCTAAAATAGCTACAATATAATTATTCGTTATATTGTAGCTATATTAGGGTTTATTTTACAGGTAAGTATTTAGCTTTAAATAGGATGAATTTTTTTTAATAAGATTTAATTTATTTCGTTAGAATAACATTATATTTAATTTAGGGGGGTGTTAGGATTAGGTTTAGACTTAGCTTTAGGGGTTAATACATTTATTATAGTAGCGGCGTGGTCCGGTCGGCAGATTAGGGGTTAATACTTGAAATTAGGTGTCGATGATGTTAGGGAGGGCAGATAATAATATTTATTATAGGGTTTTTGAGGCGGGAATGAGGCGGTTTAGGGGTTAATACATATATTATAGTGGCGGCGAGGTCCGGTCGGCAGATTAGGGGTTAATAAGTGTAGTTAGGTAGCGGCGACATTGGGGGGGGGGGCAGATTAGGGGTTAATAAATATAATATAGGGGTCGGCGATGTTAGGGGCAGCAGATTAGGGGTACATAGCTATAATGTAGGTTGCGGCAGTGTACGGAGCGGCAGATTAGGGGTTAATAATAAAATGCAGCGGTCAGCGATAGTGGGGGCGGCAGATTAGGGGTTACCAAGTGTAAGGTTAGGGGTGTTTAGACTCGGGGTACATGTTAGGGTGTTAGGTGCAGACTTAGGAAGTGTTTCCCCATAGGAAACAATGGGGCTGCGTTAGGAGCTGAACGCTGCTTTTTTGCAGGTGTTAGGTTTTCTTCAGCTCAAACTGCCCCATTGTTTCCTATGGGGATATCGTGCACGAGCACGTTTTTGAAGCTGGCGCGTCCGTAAGCAATGCTGGTATTTAGAGTTGCAGTGGCGGTAAATATGCCTGTACGCTCCCTTTTTGGAGCCTAACGCAGCCCTTCAGAGAACTCTAAATACCAGCGTTGTTTAAAAGGTGCGGGGAAAAAAAAACACGCATAGCTAACGCACCCCTTCTAACGCAAAACTCTAAATCTAGGCGTTAGTTGAGTCATGCTTAAGCAAGAGGTAAAAATTTATATTTTGAATAAAATGTGATCCAAAGCATGAAGTGTGTGTGGTGGGGGGTTGAGGATATGAGAACGTCATCCAAAGAATTTGAAACTTAGAGATCTTGGAATATGGACAAAGAATAAAGAGAAATAACTCTTGTTTTACATGATGAGCTTTAAATAATGAGAAGATATCCAGCATGAGATACTGGATAAGCATTTAGTAACAAAAGTGAGAAAATATTTTTTTGGACAAAAGTCAAAGTTCTCTTCCATTGTCCTATCATGTATCATGTGACAGCCACCAGCCAATCACAGAATAAAATACATATAGAGTATTAATGTTTTTACATGCTCAGTAGGTGATTGTGAATATGGGATTATAAAATGACTGCAAAATTTGATAATGGCAGTAAATTGGAAAGTTTATTTTCTTTTAATTGCATACCCTATCTGAATCATGAAAATCTAATTTTGACTTTACTGTCCTTTTAAAAAATAAAATGTTGATCTGTAAACTGAAAAAGGAGACCATGGGGCCTATTTATCAAGCCTGCAGGCTCATCAGAAACAGCAGTTATGAAGCAGCGGTCACAAAGACTGCTGCTCCATAACCCTGTCCGCCTGCTCTGAGCAGGCAGACAGACATCGCCGCAAATCAACCCGATCGAGTACGATCGGGTTGATTGGCACCCCCTGCTAGCGGCCGATTGGGCGCGAGCCTGCAGGGGGCGGCATTGCACCAGCAGCTCACAAGAGCTGCTGGTGCAATGCTGAATACGGAGAGTGTATTGCTCTCCGCATTCAGCGATGTCTGTTGGACCTGATCCGCACAGACATTTGTTAAATATGCCTCTAGATCTGAGCCTTCTGGCATCTCAACAGAGTGTGTTAAAGGGGTTAAGAATGTGCCAAAGAATACACAAAATACATGATTCAAGACGTTGGTAAAGAGAAGAGTAGGAGCAGAGCATGAACTCAGACCACATTGCTATTAATGAGATACCTTATATACCATATATATATATATATATATATATATATATATATATATATATATATATATATATATATATATAAAGTACGTTCTGTGCAAAAAGTCGTAGACCACTATTATATATTTTTTTTTAGAAATGGTAAAATGAACATATATAATTATTGTTCAGTCTCTTTGTCAGAATACAATTAGAAAATACAGGATATTTGTATGCAGTATTAAACAACAGAAAAGACTGCTTCTTTTGGCTAAAGTAGCAAGTATTTATTGTGACCTCCCCTTACACTTGAGCAGTCGCAGGAACCTGGCTCTAGTAAACCTAAATGGAATGGAATCCTAATTAATGTAATTGATAACACCTGTATTTTTCCTGCTATTTCATGTTAAAATGTCATCTGTGAAGCATTACATACACATGTGGTATCAGTTTAACTAATTGGAAGCTTGCTAATAAGACCAACTTTAAATTATATCATTCCATTCAAAATGCCAAAGATCACAGAATTTGACAGATATAGAATCATTCTTTTGCATTAGCAAGGCCACTCTCAAAGGAAAATCAGCAAACAAACTGGATACTCAAGAAGTGGTATTCAAGTTATCATAAAGAAATTTGAAGAATTAGAAAAGGTCAAGAACAAAAAAGGACTGGTAGGCCAAGAAGTTAAGTAAGGACCTGGCTCAGCATCAGGCAGCTTCATCAGGATGCCTAGTTGACCCTTCTGCAGTCTGAAGAAGCATGATCAGGAATGATATTTGTGGAAGGGTAGCAGACAAGGGTAGCAGACAAGAAACTACTTTTTCGGAAGAGGAACAGGGTGAAAAGGCTAATATATGCTAAAGCTTGCAAAAATTGGAATGAAGATTAGTGGAAAAGAGTATTATGGAGTGACAAATCCAAGTTTAAAATTTTCAGGTCCATTCATTGACAATATATGAGAAGAAGAGTTGGAGAGAGATGAAAGTATGTCCTGATTTTGGGGTGCATTTCTGCCAGTGGTGTTGGAGATATGGGGGCCTATTTATCATGATGTGAATGGACATGATCCGATATAATGGATCATGTCCGCCGCACATTGATTAATGCCGACAGCATACGCTGTCGGCATTCATTATTGCACCAGTAGTTCTTGTGAACTGCTGGTGTGATACTGTCCCCTGCAGATTTGCCGCCAATCGGCCGCTATCAGGGGGTTTCAATCAACCCCATCGTATTGGATCGGGTTGATTTCCAAAAATGTCTGTCCACCGTCTCAGAACAGGTGGACAGGTTATGGAGCAGCAGTCTTACATTAACTGGCTGGGATAATGAGCAAATAACAAGTGACCTATAGAAAAGCAATTATCAAAAATAATCATTCATGCCAAAAGCTGTCATCCCAAGCATGTACCTTTTGCGGTTGCAAAAGGTCAATTATTCAGATTAAAAATAAATTGCTCTGAAGAGGCTGCCTATAAGAGACAGTGTACAGATATGAGAAATAGATTACTGTCTAGAGGGTATCCAAAGTGTGTGGTAGATAGGGCACAAACCCAGGTAGATCACACTGATAGAACTTCCCTACTCAAAGATTCCAAGAACACCAAAACACCGACATAGGACTGGCTATGATCAGGTAACTTTTGTTACAGAATATAGTGAGGAGTACAATGCTATCTGTAAGATAGTAAAGAAACATTTTCGTTTCAATGCAGCAGAGGATAAACTTATTTATTGGGTAGAAAAAGTGTTACGTTGTTCGTATAGAAGAAGCAGAACTATAGGCAATTACTTATCACCTTCTGAGTTGCCAACCTTATCCCAACCTACGCAAAGCTCTTGGCTTAGGCATAGGGAGATGTACAAGTGTGGGAGAGCAACAAGATATGGACCCTGTGAATTTGGTATTTTTTCTGATAAAGTTCACTCAGAAGTAACAGGTGAGGAATTTAATATCTTCTCCTGCCTCAATTGTACATCCTCCCATGTTATCTATATACTAACTTGCATTCAGTGTAACCTACAATATGTAGGTTTCACTACTACAGACGTAAATACCCGAATTAGAAATCATCTGTCCACTATTAAAATTGGGGAAGCAACAATACCTCTGGTGAAAAATTTCAAACATATTCATAATAAGAGTAACAATAAGATGGCAAGTTATAGAATGGATAAAAAAAACCCTCTAGAGGTGGAAATAGAGATAAGATTTTGGGCAAATGAGAAATGTTTTGGGTTTTTAGGCTCCAAACCAGGTTCCCCACAGGACTTAACTCAGAATACAATCTGATTAATTATTGGAAGTGATTGACACTCACTGTTTTTTGACACCTCCTTTTTTTTTTGATACACAGCTATTGAGCACTGTATCTATAAATACATGTAGTTTGAATATACTACAGGACTCGGGTACAGGAGCAAGATACCAGATGTAAGATAGTCGATGTAGATGATGACACAGGATAATAGGTAGCTGAGACATGCAGGTAACAAGAGAGTAGAGATCTCTAGCTGAGATCAGTTACCAGAAAGTAGTCTGTTCACATATCAAACACTGGAGTATCTTCAAGAGTAGTCAGAAGTCTAGCCAGGGACGAAACTACAGGGGGTGCAGAGGTCGAAATTGCGACTGGGCCCCCAAGGGTGGGGACCCAGCTTCATTTTTTTTTTTTTTTTATGAAAAATGTTGACCTGCCACTGCCTGCACTGATATCATGTGAGTGTAACATGATACTTCACTAGTGTCTCTGACTACAGGGGTTAGTCTGTCTTACCAATTGGTGTTTGTGTGTGTGTGTGTGTGTGTGTGTGTATGTATGTGACTGTGTGTGTATTTATGCATGTATGTGCGTGTATATGTTTATGAAACCAGCAAATTACAGATCTTGTTTCTACAGCATGGGGGAAGGGGGTAAACAGTGTCACTATACAGTGCCACTATATACAGTATGGGGGGGCTGGACTATGTCACAAACTACTGTGGTCACTTTATAAAGTACTGGGGCAGGTATGGTCAGGCCAGCCATCTCACCGGCAGATTACAGACTGTGTCACTGACTCACTATATACAGTACTGGTGGGTTAAACAGTGTCACTATATACAGTAATAGGGGGTCAGACCATCTCACAGACTGTGGGCACAGGGTACCTCCTTTTGCAGACATATAATCTGATTCACATTTTGTTTCTGTGTTAAATGTTAAAAAAAAGATATGGGGTTGGGTCGGGGGCCCTTCTTAGATTCTTGCACCTTGGCCCTGTGGTTTCTAGTTACGCCTGAGTCTAGCCTAGTTCAGGGTACCAGATATGCAGTTCAATCCTTCATAGTACATTGGGGAGATCCAAAATAGAGGTCAGGAGACAAGACAGATACAGGAACCAGGACAACAACCGAACAACAGGAATTCAGGTTTAGGACAGAGGCATAAACAAAGCTGGTAAACCACAATGTCAGGGCAAGGAGTGGTCTGTGAGGCTGACTTATATAGCAGTGCTGATTGAGAAACTACCTGCAGCTGGAAAGCAGTTGGAGCCAGAGAACTAGCCAGTGCAGGTGCAAGCACAATGAAACTCTCAGCCTGAGCAAGAGCCCTTCAGTGGGACAGAGACAAAGCAACAGGCTGTCAAAGGTCTCAGGTTTTATCCTGTAATGGCTGTGACTACTACAGAGATTAAAAGAAGAAGAAAGAAAAAACAGACATTCAATTGTATTTTTCTTCTGCTTTTTTTACGACAGGTGGGATGAAAATCTCCCCTTGCCCTTCCCCATTAATATCTTGCCTTTATTTTTTTTTAACTTTTAGTACATTATGAGGGAATTGTGGAGGACAATCTCAATCATTTTACTCTTACCCTTAAAATGATATTAACAACAATTTAGGTCTTCATTACATATGCAGCGTCACCCGCAAAATCCTCGGGCGCCAGATTTTATGTGATTTTGGTATCCTATATTATTACTCCCAAAGGCTAACATGTCGTAAATCGGTATCCAATATCCAGGACTTACGTGTAGTGATGTCGCAAACTGTTCACCGGAGAACAGTTCCCAGCGATCTTAGATTGTTCGCGTTCGCCGCGGCGGGCGAACATATGCGATGTTCAATCCGCCCCCTATTCATCATCATTGAGGAAACTTTGACCCTGTATCTCACAGCCTGCAGACACATTTGAGCCAATCAGCAGCAGACACTCCCTCACAGACCCTCCCAGCTCCTGGGCAGCAGCCATTTTAGATTCATTACGATCCTGCTTTCTTAGTCAGAGGAGGGTTAGTGCTGCTGCTCGTGATTTATAGGGAAATAGATAGCTAGGCTAGTGTATTTAGTGTCCACTACAGTCCTGAAGGACTCATCTAATCTCTGCTGTAAGTATAGCACCCCAAAAAGCCCTTTTTAGGGCTAGAACTTCAGTTTTTTTTTTTTTAATTTGTAATTTTATTTGCATTTGCCTGGCTGTCAGCCTGTGTGTGAGGCTCACAGCATATACTGTGAACAGTGCCACCACTGATATCTGCTTAACATTAGTGTAATTTTTAAAAAAAAAAACTTTTAAATCATTTTGCTAGTGTAATCTAATTTCATTTTCAATCAGGCCTGTGTGTCAGGCTCACAGCATACACTGTGGTTAATTGCTCTGTGCCACCACTGATATATGCTTAACAATCATTAGTGTAAATTAAAAAAAAAAAAAAACTTTTACATCATTTTGCTAGTGTAATCTAATTTCATTTTCTATCAAGTCTGTGTGTCAGGCTCACATCATATACTGTGATTAATTGCTCTGTGCCACCACTGATATCTGCTTAACATTAGTGTTAATTTAAAAAAAAAAAACTTTTAAATTATTTTGCTAGTGTAATCTAATTTCATTTTCTATTAAGCCTGTGTGTCAGGCTCACATCATATACTGTGATTAATTTCTCTGTGCCACCACTGATATCTGGTGTAACATTAGTGTAAAATTAAAAAAAACAACTTTTACATCATTTTGCTAGTGTAATCTAATTTCATTTTCCATCAGGCCTGTGTGTCAGGCCCACATCATATACTGTGATTAATAGCTCTGTTTTCTACCACTTATATCTGGTGTAACATTAGTGTAATTTTTTTTTAATTTTTTTTTACATCAGTACTCTTCTAGTGTTATTTAATTTTAGTTGCCAGGCCAGCCTGGCTGCCACTAGTGTGTCAGGCTGCCAGCATATACTCTGCCTACTTCCATTCTCAGTGCCACCACTCCTATCTGGTGTAACATTAGTTTAAATTTTGTAAAAAAAAACTTTTACACAAGTTGACACATGTTCCGTGCATGGCACCTGTGTGTAATCTGATTGTACAATGCTTTGTGCATAAGTACCCAGGCTTACAGGATGTCCTGAAGCAGGCCCGGAAGGTGTGTGGCCATTTCAGGCGTTCCTACACGGCCATGGCGCACTTGTCCGATATCCAGCGTCGAAACAACCTGCCAGTGAGGCGCTTGATTTGCGACAGCCCGACACGTTGGAATTCAACACCACCTGCTCCAACAAGAAAAAGCTGTTAATGAGTATTTGTATGACCGGGGTGCTAGGACAGCCTCTGGGGAGCTGGGGATTTATTTGCCAAATTACTGGATGCTCATGCGCAATGCCTGTAGGCTCATGCATCCTTTTGAGGAGGTGACAAACCTTGTCAGTCACACCAAAGGCACCATCAGCGACATCATACCATTTGTTTTCTTCCTTGAGCGTGCCCTGTGAAGAGTGCTGGATCAGGCCGTAGATGAGCGTGAAGAAGAAGAGGAAGAGTTGTGGTGTCCATCACCACCAGAAACAACCTTATCAGCATCACTTGCTGGACCTGCGGCAACGCAGGAAGAGGATTGTGAGGAAGAGGAGTCAGAGGAGGAATGTGGCTTTGAGGGGGAGGAGGAAGACCAAGCACAACAGGCATCCCAGGGTGCTCGTTGTTGTCACCCATCTGGTATCCGTGTTGTTGTACGTGGCTGGGGGGAAGAAGATACCTTCAGTGACATCAGTGAGGACGAGGAATGGGACATGATTAGCTCAGCCTCCAACCTACTACTAATGGGGTCTTTCATGCTGTCGTGCCTGTTGAGGGACCCTCGTATAAAAAAGCTGAAGGAGAACAACCTGTACTGGGTGTCCACGCTACTAGACCCCCGGTATAAGCATAAAGTGACTGAAATGTTACTAAATTCCCGCAAGTCGGAAAGGATGGAGCAGTTCCAAAATAAATTAAAAACTATGCTTTACACAGCGTAAAAGGGTGATATCACAGCACAACGGGAATCTAACAGGGGAAGAGATGAAAGTAATACTCCTCCCACGACCACGGCGGCAATGACAGGACGCTTTCCTGACGTGTTGTTGATGGAGGACATGCAGACCTTTTTAACTCCTATGCATCGCCAGAGCTTTTCGGGATCCAGCTTCAGAGAAAGACTCAACCGAAAGGTAGCAGACTACCTAGCATTAACTGCGGATCTCGACACTCTGAGGAGTGATGGACCCCTTGACTACTGGGTGTGCAGCCTTGACCTGTGGCCTGAGCTATCCCAATTTGCAATCAAACTTCTGGCCTGCCCCACTTCAAGTGTCCTGTTAGAAAGGACTTTCAGTGCAGCAGGAGGTTTTGTCACTGAGAAGAGAAGTCACCTAGGTCAAAAAAGTCTTGATTATCTCACCTTTATTAAAATGAATGAGTGATGGATCCCGAAGGGACTGACATTGGGCGATACATTTGAGTAAAAAAGGCCTGATGATGAGATGAGCTGCCTTCGGCTACAAATGGTACACACGCTGCTGTATTTTTTCTTCGAATGCCGGATGACTTGCGTGACTTATCCGCCAACAACTAGTGTTCAAGCCACAAGGTTTTAGGGCACTTTCTAACTGTTTTACAAACATCAATTTTTCTGGCCGCTGCTACAGCAGTGGCTGCAACAATACCTAATTTTTCAGGCATTTGGACATGCCTAATTTTTCTGGCCTCTGGTGCTGCACTGTGGCTACAAAACCCAAACCAAAAAAAAGGCACATAACAGTGATTAAACTGTTAAGAATAGTACTCATTAACACACCACTCATATCTGGTGGCACAGTAGATTGCACGCGCAGTGCCCCAAATTTGAAGTAGGAGGACTGACCAAGCATCTTTTTCCATCTCACAGTTCCGAAAAATTATCTATGGGTTCCTAAAAACGATGCCATACCTGTATTCGATTGTGCAAAAGGATGTCATATGTGGTGTTTCATGCTGTTGTGCCTGTTGAGGTTTGTGGACCATCGTATAAAAAGACTGAAGGAGAACGACCTGTACTTGGTGTCCAAGCATGTTTTTTGTTCAATTTCCTGGTTCCTAAAAATTATCTCCGGGTTCCTAAAATCAATGCCATATCTGTAATCTATTGTGCAAAAGGATGGCATATGTGGTGTTTCATGCTGTTGTGCCTGTTGAGGGTCGTGGACCATCGTATAAAAAGTCTGAAGGAGAACGACCCGTACTGGGTGTCCAAGCACGTTTTTTGTTCAATTTCCCAGTTCCTAAAAATTATCTCCAGGTTCCTAAAATCGATGCCATACCTGTACTGGATTGTTCAAAAGGATGGCATATGTGGTGTTTCATGCTGTTGTGCCTGTTGAGGGTCGTGGACCATCGCATAAAAAGGCTGAAGGAGAACGACCTGTACTGGGTGTCAAAGCATCTTTTTCCATCTCCCGGTTCCTTCCTAAAAATTGTCTCTGGGTTCCTAAAATCGATGTCATACCTGTATTCTATTGTGCAAATGGATGGCATATGTGGTGTTTCATGTTGTTGTTTCTGTTGAGGGTCCGGGAGTCGGGACCCACGTATAAAAAGGGTGAAGGAGAACAACCTGTACTGAGTGTCCAAGCATCTTTTTCCATCTCCCGGTTCCTAAAAATTATCTCCGGGTTCCTAAAATCGATGCCATACCTGTACTGGATTGTTCAAAAGGATGGCATATGTGGTGTTTCATGCTGTTGTTTCTGTTGAGGGTCCTGGACCGTCGTATAAAAAGGCTGAAGGAGAACGACCTGTATTGGGTGTCCAAGCATCTTTTTCCATCTCCCAGTTCCTAAAAATGATCTTCGGGTTCCTAAAATCAATGCCATACCTGTACTGGATTGTTCAAAAGGATGGCATATGTGGTGTTTCATGCTGTTGTGCCTGTTGAGGGTCCTGGACCCTCGTATAAAAAGGCTGAAGGAGAACAAGCTGTTCTGGGTGTCCAAGCATCTTCTTCCATCTCCCGGTTCCTAAAAATGATCTCCGGGTTCCAAAAATCGATGCCATACCTGTACTGGATTATTCAAAAGGATGGCATATGTGGTGTTTCATGCTGTTGTTTCTGTTGAGGGTCCAGGACCCTCATATAAAAAGGCTGAAGGAGAACGAAGTGTACCATTATCTCCAGGTTTCTAAAATCGATGCCATACCTGTACTATATTGTTCAAAAGGATGGCATATGTGGTGTTTCATGCTGTTGTTTCTGTTGAGGGTCCTGAACCCTTGTATAAAAAGGCTGAAGGAGAACGACCTGTACTGGGTGTCCAAGCATCTTTTTCCATCTCCCGGTTCCTACAAATTATCTCCGGGTTCCTAAAATCAATGCCATACCTGTACTGGATTGTTCAAAAGGATGGCATATGTGATGTTTCATGCTGTTGTTTCTGTTGAGGGTCCTGAACCCTCGTATAAAAAAGCTGAAGGAGAACAAGCTGTACTGGGTGTCCAAGCATCTTTTTCCATCTCCCGGTTCCTAAAAAATATCTCTGGGTTCCTAAAATCGATGCCATACCTGTACTGGATTATTTAAAAGTATAGAGGAAACAAAGGGTGCTGAAAAGCTAAGTTTTCCACCACACTTAGTCAGATATAAAGATAGATGTAGGCACAACTGGATTTAAAGTAAAAAACTTTACTACAGAATAAAAATACAGTACAATATTAATACAATACAAAATTGATGAAAGATAGAAGGGACGTCTCCCTATTATATATAAAAATAAAATAAATTAAAATAGGACTGGAATACCACCCTAGAAAATGTATGAAAAAATTATTTGCGCATATGTATGAATTGATTCAGCAAATATTGGATACAAAATAAATTTAAGTCTCCAGTCAGGAACAATATGTCCCAATCTCTAATGTGTTGTTACAAAGTTTCTTGTAGTAGCTGATCAGACAAGTGCTGCAATTATAACAGATAAGGTCAGTGTAATAAAAATGTGGAATTGTAGTATATCGCTGATATGACCCCCTGAAGAGTGATTCGAATGTGGGTTTTACACACCTTAATGTCAGATTTTATGCATCTTATTCTTACTTACACCTTCTTTTTCAAAGCGGCTTACTGACGATCTTATGGCTCTCAATGTTGAAGATTAGACAAGGGTAGGATTGAACTTGAATCTGATTGGCTGATTCAATCAGCCAATCAGATTTTTCCTACCTTAATTCCGATTGGCTGATACAATCCTATCAGCCAATCGGAATTCTATGGATGCCATCTTGGCAAAGGCACACAACAGTGATTAAACTGTTAAGAATAGTACTCATTAACACACCACTCATATCTGGTGGCACAGTAGATTGCAAGCGCAGTGCCCCAAATTTGAAGTAGGAGGACCGACCAAGCATCTTTTTCCATCTCACAGTTCCGAAAAATTATCTATGGGTTCCTAAAAACGATGCCATACCTGTATTCGATTGTGCAAAAGGATGTCATATGTGGTGTTTCATGCTGTTGTGCCTGTTGAGGTTTGTGGACCATCGTATAAAAAGACTGAAGGAGAACAACCTGTACTTGGTGTCCAAGCATGTTTTTTGTTCAATTTCCTGGTTCCTAAAAATTATCTCCGGGTTCCTAAAATCAATGCCATATCTGTAATCTATTGTGCAAAAGGATGGCATATGTGGTGTTTCATGCTGTTGTGCCTCTTGAGGGTCGTGGACCATCGTATAAAAAGTCTGAAGGAGAACGAACCGTACTGGGTGTCCAAGCACATTTTTTGTTCAATTTCCCGGTTCCTAAAAATTATCTCCGGGTTCCTAAAATTGATGCCATACCTGTACTGGATTGTTCAAAAGGATGGCATATGTGGTGTTTCATGCTGTTTTGCCTGTTGAGGGTCGTGGACCATCGCATAAAAAAGCTGAAGGAGAACAACCTGTACTGGGTGTCAAAGCATCCTTTTCCATCTCCTGGTTCCTTCCTAAAAATTGTCTCTGGGTTCCTAAAATCGATGCCATACCTGTATTCTATTGTGCAAAAGGATGGCATATGTGGTGTTTCATGCTGTTGTTTCTGTTGAGGGTCCGGGAGTTGGGACTCGCGTATAAAAAGGGTGAAGGAGAACAACCTGTACTGAGTGTCCAAGCATCTTTTTCCATCTCCCGGTTCCTAAAAATTATCTCCGGGTTCCTAAAATCGATGCCATACCTGTACTGGATTGTTCAAAAGGATGGCATATGTGGTGTTTCATGCTGTTGTTTCTGTTGAGGGTCCTGGACCGTCATATAAAAAGGCTGAAGGAGAACGACCTGTACTGGGTATCCAAGCATCTTTTTCCATCTCCCAGTTCCTAAAAATGATCTTCGGGTTCCTAAAATCGATGCCATACCTGTACTGGATTGTTCAAAAGGATGACATATGTGGTGTTTCATGCTGTTGTGCCTGTTGAGGGTCCTGGACCCTCGTATAAAAAGGCTGAAGGAGAACAAGCTGTTCTGGGTGTCCAAGCATCTTCTTCCATCTCCCGGTTCCTAAAAATCGATGCCATACCTGTACTGGATTATTCAAAAGGATGGCATATGTGGTGTTTCATGCTGTTGTTTCTGTTGAGGGTCCAGGACCCTCATATAAAAGGCTGAAGGAGAACGAAGTGTACCATTATCTCCAGGTTTCTAAAATCGATGCCATACCTGTACTATATTGTTCAAAAGGATGGCATATGTGGTGTTTCATGCTGTTGTTTCTGTTGAGGGTCCTGAACCCTCGTATAAAAAGGCTGAAGGAGAACGACCTGTACTGGGTGTCCAAGCATCTTTTTCCATCTCCCGGTTCCTAAAAATTATCTCCGGGTTCCTAAAATCAATGCCATACCTGTACTGGATTGTTCAAAAGGATGGCATATGTGGTGTTTCATGCTGTTGTGCCTGTTGAGGGTCCTGGACCCTTGTATAAAAAAGCTGAAGGAGAACAAGCTGTACTGGGTTTCCAAGCATCTTTTTCCATCTCCCGGTTCCTAAAAATTATTTCTGGGTTCCTAAAATCAATGCCATACCTGTACTGGATTATTTAAAAGTATAGAGGAAACAGAGGGTGCTGAAAAGCTAAGTTTTCCACCACACTTAGTCAGATATAAAGATAGATGTAGGCACAACTGGATTTAAAGTAAAAAACTTTACTACAGAATAAAAATACAGTACAATATTAATACAATACAAATTTGATGAAAGATAGAAGGGATGTCTCCCTATTATATATAAAAATAAAATAAATTAAAATAGGACTGGAATACCACCCTAGAAAATGTATGAAAAAATTATTTGCGCATATGTATGAATTGATTCAGCAAATATTGGATACAAAATAAATTTAAGTCTCCAGTCAGGAACAATATGTCCCAATCTCTGATGTGTTGTTACAAAGTTTGTTGTAGTAGCTGATCAGACAAGTGCTGCAATTATAACAGATAAGGTCAGTGTAATAAAAATGTGGAATTGTAGTATAACGCTGATATGACCCCCTGAAGAGTGATTCGAAAGTGGGTTTTACACACCTTAATGTCAGATTTTATGCATCTTATTCTTACTTACACCTTCTTTTTCAAAGCGGCTTACTGACGATCTTATGGCTCTCAATGTTGAAGATTAGACAAGGGTAGGATTGAACTTGAATCTGATTGGCTGATTCAATCAGCCAATCAGATTTTTCCTACCTTAATTCCGATTGGCTGATACAATCCTATAAGCCAATTGGAATTCTACGGATGCCATCTTGGATGATGTCATTTAAAGGAACCTCATTCGTTGGGAAGTCGTCGTGCCGGATGGATGCTCCGCGTTGGAGGAGCGAAGAAAGAAGATTGAAGATGCCGCTTGATTGAAGACATAGCCCGGATGGAAGACTTCTGCTCTGCCGCTTGATTGAAGACATCACCCGGATGGAAGACTTCTTCTTTGCCGCTTGGATGAAAGATCGCCCGGATGGAAGATTTCTTCTCGATCGCTTGATTGAAGACATCGCCCGGATCGGATGAAGAGTTCGGCCTGGCTGGGTGAAGACAAGGTAGGGAGATCTTCAGGGGGGTAGTGTTAGGTTTATTTAAGGGGGGTTTGGGTTAGAGTAGGGGTATGTGGGTGGTGGGTTGTAATGTTGGGGGGTGGTATTGTGGGTTTTTTTACAAGCAAAAGAGCTGATTTCTTTGGGGCATGCCCTGCAAAAATCCCTTTTAAGGGCTGGTAAGGTAATAGAGCTATTAACTTTTTTAATTTAGATTAGGGTAGGGAATTTTTTTATTTTGGGGGGCTTTGTTATTTTATTAGGGGGCTTAGAATAGGTGTAATTAGCTTAAAATTCTTGTAATCTTTTTTATTTTTTGTAATTTAGTGGGGTTTTTTGTAATTTAGTTTAGTTTATTTAATTGTATTTTAGTTTAGATATTTATTAGTTAATTTAATTTATTGATAGTGTAGGTGTATTTGTAACTTAGGTTAGGATTTATTTTACAAGTAAATTAGTAATTATTTTAACTAGGCAGCTATTAAATAGTTATTAACTATTTAATAGCTATTGTACCTAGTTAAGATAAATACCAAGTTACCTGTAAAATAAATATAAAACCTAAAATAACTACAATGTAATTATTAATTACATTGTAGCTATCTTAGGGTTTATTTTATAGGTAAGTATTTAGATTTAAATAGGAATATTTTAATTAATAATATTAATATTAATTAGATTTATTTTAATAAGAATTTAGTTAGGGATGTTAGAGTTAGATAGGGTTATTATACTTATTATAATAACGATATTAACTATATTAACCCTAATATTAATAGGGTTAATATAGTTAATATATATAATATAATAACTATATTAACTATATTAACCCTAATATTATTAGGGTTAATATAGTTAATATAGCAGGCGGCGGTGTAGGGGGATTAGATTAGGGGTTAATCTATTTAATATAGGTGGCGGTGTTGTAGGGGGATTAGATTAGGGGGCGGGGTAGGAGCTCACATTAGGGGGTAGTTTAATGTAGCTGGCGGCGGGGTAAGAGCTCACATTAGGGGGTAGTTTAATGTAGCTGGTGGCGGTGTAAGCGGCTCACATTAGGGGATAGTTTAATGTAGCTGACGGCGGTGTAAGGGGCTCAAGTTAGGGTGTAGTTTAATGTAGCTGGCAGCGGGGTAGGAGCTCACATTAGGGGGTAGTTTAATGTAGCTGGCGGCGGGGTAGGAGCTCACATTAGGGGGTAGTTAATATAGGTGGCGGCAGGGTCCGGGAGCGGCGGTATAGGGGTTAATACATTTTTTATTGTTAGGAGTGAGAGGGGGGATAGCGGATAGAGGGTTAGACGTGTCAGGCTATGTTTGGGAGGCGTTAGACAGTATGGGAGATTTAATACTTTAGTCAGGTTTTGTAGGCGCCGGCAGTTTCACTGGCGACTCCAGAAATTTGTACTTATGCAGATTTCTGGACATCACTGGTTTATCCGACTTACGGCACTTTAGCATCTGACGGCGGAGTATATTGGATAGCTCGAATTGCGAGCTGAAACTACGGGCGGCGGGGGTTCCCTCGCTTGCGCCGCAAGCTATGATCTATATCGGATTGCGCCCCTAATGTTCACAGGATTAGACATGTGATCACCTTGGTCATTTTTAGTTTTATTTACATTTAAAAAGGATCATTAAAGAGACAGCAAACCCCAGAATTTTTGTTGTTTTTAAAAGGTAGATAATCCCTTTATTACCCATTGCCCAATTTTGCATAATCAACACAGTAATAATAATACACGTTTTACCTCAGTGATTACCTTGTATCTATGGCTCTGCAAACTGCCCCCTTATTTCAGTTCTTTTGACAGACTTGCATTTTTAACCAATCAGTGCTTGCTCTTAGGAGCTTCTCGTGCCTGAGCTCAATGTTATCTATATGAAACACATGAACTAACGCCCTCTAGTGGTGAAAAACTGTCAAAATGCATTCCGATTAGAGGTGGCCTTCAAGGTCTAAGAAATTAGCTTATATACCTCCTAGAGTTAGCTTTCAGCTAAGAATGCCAAAACAACAAAGCAAAATTGGTAATAAAAGTAAATTGGAAAGTTGTTTAAAATTACATGCCCTATCTGAGCCATGAAAGTTTTTTTGACTTGACTGTCCCTTTAATGTCTATGACAGAATGGACATTATGGGCTCCATTTATGAAGCAGCAGATGCTACTTTGGAGCCCCATCATTTCAGGCTCTCCTGAAAACGGAAGTTAAGAAGCAGTAAGACCCCTGCTCCTTAACTTTTTCACCACCTTTTAGGTGGCGGATTAAATCATCCCAATCCAATACAATCTGGAAGATTGCCAGCCCTTGCTAGCAGCCGATTGGCCGCCAATGAGCAAGAGGCAGCATTGCACAAGCATTTCACTAGAAATGCTTGTGCAATGATAAATGCTGACAGCATATGCTGTCTGCATTTAGAAATGTTGAGCAGACATCATACACTATAGCGAATCATGTCCACTTGAGATATAGTTAATCTATCCAGACGTCTGTTCAACAGTTTCTTAGAAAGCAACTAACAAATATTTAAGTCTATTAAAGATTGTTTTAATAGTTATATTCACAGTTTTAATTAGGAAATTGTACTGTGCTCCAAATGTATCTGATGTGCATAACCAAAAATACTGTGATTTAACTCATGGAGCAAAATGCACATTATTTATGTATAAGGAGATCATGTGACTAATGTATTCCTACATTTTAAACAGGAATATGGTAAACTAGCTAGCTCGGTTTTCTGGTTCTTATCCTTCAAAAGTAAAAGGAAAAAGTTGTATTGTTGCAATTTAATAAATAAATATTTCAAAGACAATATTTTACAGATTGTTTCTTTCTTGTATCTATCCCAAATGTATAATCCATATGTATTAGACTTTAAATACATTTAAAGAAAAATGTTTGTAAAATGGATTCTGCTAATATCTTGTTATTTAAGGATATCTTCATTTATAAGACATTAACAACAGTAATCAACCATAAAGGGAAACTATTCTGGTATAATATAACGTCTTTTTAATTTCAAGATATAGGTATATTTCACATAACTGTAAAAAAGCTATAGGACATAGAACATATACAAGCTCTACTTAATTTGCATATGTATTGCCAATAGCAAACACATAGAGATAATATGATAAAATATTAGAATATTATGTTATATATAGTTCTTACTTCATAGTACTTTAATTTCATTGTACATCATATTACTCTAATTAGTCTCATACTGTAATGCTCGTGGGATATTCCACTATCAGATCAAACTTGGCCAGTAGTCTTCTTATCCCGGAATTAAGTGGAATGATAGGAAATATCCCAGAACAGAGAGGGAATTTGTAAAATGATGAAAGCAGTACTCACAGCAGGCAGGGCAGTACTCAGCGGCAACAGGAAGGTAATCCAGCAGTATGACAGTTCAGGGGTAAACTAAAAGAAGGACCGGGAACAGGCAGGAGTCAACAACAAAGGGATATCCAGCAGTAAAAGAGTTCAGGGGTAAACCAATAGAATGGTCAGACAGGCATAGTTCATCAACAGTAAAGCAGTCCAGCAATTCAGGGGTTAAGGCAAGCAGAGTAGTGAAAACAGGCAGAGTTCATCAACGGTAAGGCAATCCAGCAATTCAGGGGTTAAGGCAAGCAGCATAGTCAAACAGGCAGAGTTCATCGACAGTTAGGCAATCCAGCATACAGATATACAGCACCCAGGAGTACAAGAAGTAACACCTATACTTATTCATAGGTGAGAGAGACTGAGGTCTTATATAGGAAAGACAGGACAGGCAGTGATGATGTCATCACCGTGCTGAAGTTACACTGCCATATGCCGAGCAACAGGAGGAGTGCCTGTGTCCATGGCAACGGCCAAAGCAGAGCAGAGGAACTTCGTGACAGAGCCCCCTTCTCAAAGGGTACCTCTGGGGCCCTACATAGGCTTGGTGGGATGTGCAGCATTAAATCTGGAGACCAAAGAAAGAGCATGCACATCACGGGCAGGAACCAAGGAAAGATCTGCCATGTCGTAGCCCTTCCAGTGTACGAGGTACTGTAGTTGCCTGCAACTGTATCTGGAGTCCAGGATCTTAGCAACCTCATACTCAGGGTCAGAGCTAATTATATCTGTTCTTGATGTAAGCCTTGAATAACAAGATGTGGAAGACAGGGTGTATGCGCAGGGTTCTGGGCAAGGCTACTTTGGGCAAGGCTACTTTGTATGCAACAGGAGACAGTCTTTTAAGGACCTTGTAGGGGCCGATAAACCTAGGCCCTAATTTGTGACTAGGTTTACGTAGACGAAGATGTCGAGTAGAGACCCAAACACGGTCACCTACCTACGAACAGAAGCTCTATGATGATCAGCAAAACTCTTGTATCTGGAGACATCTGAGCGTAACTGAGAGTGAATACATTGCCAATGAGTAGTAAGGTCAGTAACGTGTTAGTCTGCAGCAGGAACCCCTGTGAACAGAGCAGAAAGAGAAAAGACACAAGGTTGGTAACCTGCTGCATCTTGAAATGGAGAACATCGTAGAGAAGAGTGCCAATGAGTGTTCTTTGCCAGCTCAGCTAGGGGCAACAACTCCAACCAGTTGGTATGGAGAGAATTAACAAAAGTTCTGAGATAGGCTTCGAGATCTTGATTCACTCTCTCAGTCAGTCCATTAGTCTGAGGATAGTAGCCGGACGACAAGGAAACGGTGGTTCCAATCGACTTGCAAAAGGTTCTCCAAAAGGCAGAGATGAATTGTGGACCTCTGTCAGAAACAATATTCATGGGAATGCTATGAAGTGGTACCACATGTAACAGAAAAAGAGATGACAACTCTTGGGCAGATGGCAGTTTTTTTAAGGGTACAAAATGAGCCAGTCTGGAAAATCGATCTACCACATCCCAGATAACCGTATGATGGTCAGAGGGAGGGAGGTCCACAATTAACCCCTAAAACTAACCCTAAGTCTAACCCTAACCCTAATACCCACTAACTTTAATATTATTCAAATAAATCTAAATAAAACCTACTATTAATTACTAAATTAATACACCGGCACCACCTACCTACATTTATTAACCCCTAATCTGCCCCCCTACACCGCAGCCACTATATTAAATTTATTAACCCCTAAACCTAAGTCTAACCATAACCGTAATAATTTAAATAAAGGTAAATAAATATTATTATCATTAAATAAATTATTCCTATTTAAAACTAAATACTTACCTGTAAAATAAACCCTAAGCTAGCTACAATATAACTAATAGTTACATTGTAGCTAGCTTAGGGTTTATTTTTATTTTACAGGCAACTTTGTATTAATTTTAACTAGGTACAATAGTTATTAAATAGTTATTAACTTAGTTGCGGCAGGGTCTGAGAGTGGCGGTTTAGGGGTTAATAAGTATAAAGTAGGTGGCGGCGGTATAGGGGGGGCAGATTAGGGGTGTTTAGACTCAGGGTACATGCTAGGGTGTTAGGTGTAGACATAACCATAGGAATCAATGGGATATCGGGCAGCAGCGAACATAAGCTCTTGCTGCTTTCTGACTCTGATTGATTCCTATGGCATCCGTCGCCTCCAGGGGGGGCGGATTGAAAACCAGGTACGCTGGGCCGGAAAAGTGCCGAGCGTACCTGGTAGACTTTTGATAACTAGCAAAAGTAGTCAGATTGTGCCGAACTTCTGTTCGGAACATCTGGAGTGATGTAAGCATCGATCTGAGTCCGGCGGATCGTATGTTACGTCACTAAATTCTACTTTTGCTGGTCTGTAGGGTTTGATAACTAAGGCGAATCAGGCTTGCCACAAATACGCTGCAGAATTCCCGCGCATTTGCGATTGACAGCTTGATAAATAGAGGCCATTGTCTTAAGGATAAGGGAATATATAAGCAGTCTTGATAGAGATATAAACCAGAGGAAGTCTTGGTTAAGGATTCTGAAGGTATTGCAGGATCTGATTCCAAAGCTTTCAGGATGTCCTGTTCTAGGATAGTAGAAAATCCAACAATTTTGTGAGAAGGTATTACAGTGGAAACTTGATTTATAGTAGTTCTTGTCAGTTAAACAGGACAGTATATCGGCTGTAGCGTTTCTTTGATCCAGGTATATAGATAATTATAAAATCAAACCTATCCAAGAAGAGGGACCATCTAACTTGGCGGGAGGATAGAGTTTTATTAGTTCTCAGGTACTCCAGATTCTTGTGATCTGTGTATATTACAAAAGGGAATTTGGTTCCCTCCAAAAGATGACGCCAGTTTTCTAATGCAGACTTGATGGCTAACAGTTCCTTATCTCTGATGGAGTAGTTGTATTCAGCTGGAGTTAACACTCTTGAAAAATAAGCTATTGGATGGATAGTAGATGAAATAGTGTTTCGCTGAGAAAGAATAGCTCCTATGCCAACATTTGAGGCATCAACCTCGAGAAAATATTGTGTATGGGGATCAGGTAATTGTAGTATGGGAGCAGAGGTGAAACTATTCTTCAGCATTTTGAAGGCATGATCAGCCCCATCTGACCAAAAGTATTGTATGTTTCCAGTAAGTTGGGTTAGAGGTTTGACTATAGTTGAGTAATTAGGAATGAACTTCCTATAAAAATTTGCAAATCTGAGAAAATTCTGTAGGGATCTTTTGTTGCCAGGTTGAGGCCAGTGAGTGATAGTGGAAACTTTATCTGCGCCCATTTGCATTCCTTAAGGTGAAATTACAAAACCATGGAATTTAATAGTGGTTTGATGGAATAGACATTTCTCCATCTTGGCAAATAAATGATGTTCTTGAAGACAAGAGAGGACCTTGCATACGTGAAGAATATGTTCTTGCAGAGATCTAGAATATATGAGAATATCGTTGAGATATACTATGACACATATATCTAACAGGTCTTTGAACATTTCATTGATGAAATATTGGAAGGTGGCTTGGGCGTTGCATAGCCCGAAGGGCATCACATTATATTGGAAAAGACCATAGCGGGTTCTAAAGGCTGTCTTACATTCATTCCCTTCTTTTATGTGAATGAGATTGTAGGCCCCCTTTAAGTCGAGTTTAATATATAGAGATGCATGAGTGAGGCATTCCAGTAATTCCGGAATAAGCAGTAATGGATATTGATTTTTAATCTTTATATTATTGAGAGTTCTGTAGTTAATAATTGGACGAAGAGATGCGTCCTTATTTCGTACAAAAAAGATTCCGGATGCGGCTGGTGATGTTTATGGGGATATGAATCATTTCCTTAAATTCTTCTGTAAATATTCATGGAGAATTTGTAATCTTGATCTGAGAGTGGGTAAAATCCTGCCATAAGGAAGCTTTGCTCCTGGTAGGGTGTCAATGGGACAATCATACGGACGATGAGGTGGAAGAGTTTCGGCTTCCTTTACATTGAAAACTTCTTTGAAGTCTAAATATTCTGTTGGAAGGGAAGAGGAAGTATTGCATACAACTACATGTGTAATACAAGTATCTTTACAGTAGGATGACTGAAAAAATATCTTATTTTGTGACCAGTTTATAAGAGGTTTGTGTTTTACCAACCACGGGTATCCCAAAATTATTGGGTGTATGGAAGAGTGTATAATGTCGAAGGTAATATACTCTGTGTGACCACAAGGAGTGGTAGTCAAAATAGGCATAGTATGTAGTGATGTCCCGAACTGTTCGCCCGCGAACGGTTCACAGCGAACATAGGTTGTTCATGTTTGCATTTGTGGGCGAACACATGGCGATGTTCGATCCGCCCCTATGTGTCATCATTGTGGAAACTTTGACCCTTTATGTCACAGCCGCCTGACACATTAGAGCCAATCAACATCAGACACTCCCTCACAGACACTCCCAGCTACTCGGAATCCGCCATTTTAGACTCATAACGACCTTGCTTTTTTAATGAGAGGACGTGTTGTGTTTTTGCTCCTGACATTAATAGGAAAAACATAGCTAGGCTAGTGTATTTACAGTCCAGAAGGACTCCACTCATCTCTGCTGCAAGCACAGCACCCCAAAAAGCCCTTTTTTGGGCTATATTTCGTACCATTTTTTTTTTTTCGTTTTTTTATATTAGCATTTGCCTGGCTTTCAGCTGTGTGTTTAAGGCTCACAGCATATGCTGTGACTACTGCCACAACTGATATCTCCCTAACTACATTAGTTTAAATTTAACTAACCCAAAAATATGATTATTTTTCTAGTGTAATTTTTTTTTTCATTTTCTATTAGGCCATTGTCACACAGCATATACTCTGGTTCATTGCTCTGTGCTAGCCAGCAGCCACCAGTGTTAATATCCGTTTATAACATTATTTAAAAAAAAAAAAAAAAAAATATTTTGCTAGTGTAATCTTATTACATTTACTATCATGCCTGTGTCTGTCAGGCTCACTCAGCATTAATATACCTCTTTTTTTCAGTCTTTTGGTTAATTGGTCTGTGCCAGGCAGCCACCCAGCACTCATATCTATTTTTCTTTCACCTTAATTTTAATATATATATAAAAAAAAAAAGTTTAAATTTGTTTGCTAGTGTAATGTAATATAATTTTCTATCCGGCCTGTGTGTTTTGCTGACATAGAGAGCCTACTGTGTTTACTTGCTGACCTCCCTAGTCTATGAGCCATGACTCATATGTGTTTAACCTTTTTTTAATTCCCCCCCCAAAAAAAATAATTTCAATCATTTTTCTAGTGTAATCTAATAGTATTTTCTATTAGGCGTGTGTGTATCCTACATACAGAGCCTACTGTTTTTAATAGCTGCCCTTCCAAGGCTATCAGCCATGACTCATATGTATGTGCTTAACCTATTTCTTAAAACTTCCAAAAAAAAAAGTCTTTAAATCATTATGCTAGTGTAATCTAATTGTATTTTCTATCAGGCCTGTGTCTAACTGTCTATCTGACTTACACAGCATACTGTTGTTATAATTGCTGCCCTATGTAGCAGCCAGCCAGTGCGACCACTCATAGAGTCATATGTGCATTGCACTTCTTAACATAATTTTAATATTAAAATCTAAAATTTTAAAATATTTTGCTAGTGTAATGTATCTTAATTTTCTATCAGTCCTGTGTTTTTGTAACTTACACAGCATACTGTGTTAAATTGTTGCCCTACCTACCATCCACGACTCATATCTGCCAGCCTGTCTGCCAGGCCCAAGTAGCCAATTAGTGGCACCAATCAAAATTCTTGTAACAGTAATAAAAAAAAAAAAATCATAATTTTTTGGACTGCAAATATTCAGTCTCCTAGTGCCATTGAATTTCATTTACCTCATCTTAATAAATTGATCTCTTTCAAAAACGTTATTATAGCCTGGCATAAAATCTGCCGAGTATTAAAAATTTCTCCATTATTCTCTGAATTTCTCCCGATAACAGGTAATCCCGAATTTATTGCGGGTTTAAACCAGAGGGTGTTTAGATTGTGGGCGGAGGCAGGTCTGATATATGTTCATCAGTTATTTGATTCTAATCAGCTAATCTCCTCAGAACTATTATTTCATAAGTTTAATTTACCCCATTCAAATTTATTTGCGTATTTTCAGCTACGTCATTATATATTTTCGCAAAAGTGGAATACTGAGGTGTTTGTGGATTGGTTGGATATTAAGAATATAATCCGTCAATTCTCTTTGGGTCGCTCCTCTATATCCTTGATTTATGATATTCTCCTGGCTAAGCAGGGGGATCTCAATTTGGATAAATTATATACTTTTTGGAAGAGATACTTCCCACAATTGGACGAGAATAGGATAGAGTACAGCTTCCGAGAGTTAGGAAAATTACAAATTTCGATATCATGGAAAGAAACGCATTTAAAACTAGTCAACAATTACTATCTCTCTCCCGCTAAGATGGCTAGATTTTTTCCCACCCAAAAGTATGTCTGTTCACGGTGCTCTCTGGATAAGGCTGATATTTTTCATATATTCTGGTCTTGTCCTAAGATTCAACAATTCTGGCAAAAGATAAGATATTGGTATAGTAAACACTATAAAGATATGATTCCGATAGCTGCTGAAGAGATATTTTTTTTAACCAATGCTGATTTGCGCCCTAAGCGTGTGATAAAAATACTAAATACTATTATTTTAACTGCAAGACAGTTAATTGTTAAGGGCTGGAAAGACCATATAGCCCCCAGGGTTTCAGAGTTTCTTAAAGAAATTCAGTTTCAAATTTTATTTGAATCCTTTCACACTAAATCCTTGACGGACAGTAGAATCAGAGTTTTCCTTATGGATTGGCTTCCGCTAATTATATCTTATCCGCTCCAGGTTCAAAGGCGTATTTTACAGCCTTTCTTAAATACGATAGCTTTCTTAGAATTGGTTATATTAGGACTGTTTCCACCACTATGGGTATCCGGTTACCGGGAGATTACTATATGAGATAGGACTTAAGGATTATTCTGGAGAGAAAGGGAAGGGGAGAGAAGGGGAATGGGTAGGTAGTTAGTGACAAGACATTAAATATTAAGGTCGATGGTTACGTATGGTGATGTTGGGTGGCGGAGGAGGAGGGACAGGAAAAGAAAGATATATCTTCATTTTTTTTTTTTCTTTTTTTTTTTTTTCTTCTTTCTCTCTCTTTCTTTCTTTTTTTTTTTTTTTGATTGTTTGGTTAGTATTTAAAAAAAAAACAAAAAAAAAACTCCAGTGATGTTATGAATGTCAGACACTAGTAATTATTTTGTTTGAACTACTGTACTGTGAACCATTTACTTTGCTTTCTCAAATGTACTAATCCATGTATGTAGGCCTGCTGGGGCTATTATTTTGAAATGTATTCTGATATATGTTTATTTTGTTTCTCACTTTTTGCTGGAATCATTAAAAATAAAAAAAAATAAAAAATTCTTGTAACAGTAATAAAAAAAAAAAATCATAATTTTTTGGACTGCAAATATTCAGTCTCCTAGTGCCATTGAATTTCATTTACCTCCTGCCTGCCACTGCCAGCCTTTTGTGCCAGGCCGTCTAGCCAACTATTTACACCAATCATAATTGTTGTCACAGTCAGACAGTATAGTTATTAATTTAAATAAAAAATTTTTTTACTGTTGATCTTAATCCTCAGTTTGCTCGCGCCTTTAAATTGCACTTTTCTAGAGCCTTCCAAGCCTGTGTGCCAGGCCTACTTAAAAAATATTTACACCATTCATATTTGTTGTGACAGTATTATAATAATTAAAAATTAAAATTTTTGGTAATAGTTGCTGTGATTTGAATCCTCAGTTTGCTGGTGCCATTGAATAGCACTTTGTTGTCAGCAATCATATTTCTGTTAACAATATTGAAAAAACTGTCAATCATCACTGTTTAGACTGTCAGTAATCAGTCTCCTAGTTTCCTTGAATTGCATGTACCTCCTGCCTGCCATCCTTTTGTGCCAGGCCGTCTTGCCAACTATTTACACCAATCCTAATTTTTTGTCACAGTATAGTTACTAATTAAAATTAAAAAAATCTTGATTTGCACTTTTCTACAGCCTTCCAAGCCTGTGTGCCAGGCCTACTTTCAAAATATTTACACCAATCATATTTGTTGTGACAGTATTCTAATAATTAAAAATTAAAATTTTTGGTAAAAGTTGCTGTGATTTGAATCCTCAGTTTGCTGGTGCCATTGAATAGCACTTTCCTCCTGCCTTGCAGCCTGCTGTGAGCCAGGCCCCCACCTAGCAATTGTTGTCAGCAATCATATTTCTGTTAACAGTATTGAAAAAACTGTCAATCATCACTGTTTAGACTGTCAGTAATCAGTCTCCTAGTTTCCTTGAATTGCATGTACCTCCTGCCTGCCATCCTTTTGTGCCAGGCCGTCTTGCCAACTATTTACACCAATCCTAATTTTTTGTCACAGTATAGTTACTAATTAAAATTAAAAAAATCTTGATTGTTGATGATCTTAATCCTCAGTTTGCTCGTGCCTTTGAATTGCACTTTTCTACAGCCTTCCAAGCCTGTGTGCCAGGCCTACTTAAAAAATATTTACACCAATCATATTTGTTGTGACAGTATTCTAATAATTAAAAATTAAATTTTTTGGTAATAGTTGCTGTGATTTGAATCCTCAGTTTGCTGGTGCCATTGATTAGCACTTTCCTCCTGCCTTGCAGCCTGCTGTGAGCCAGGCCCCCACCTAGCCAATTGTTGTCAGCAATCATATTTCTGTTAACAGTATTGCAAACATTGTCAATCATCACTGTTTAGACTGTCACTAATCAGTCTCCTAGTGTCCTTGAATTGCATGTACCTCCTGCCTGCCATCCTTTTGTGCCAGGCCATCTTGCCAACTATTTACACCAATCCTAATTTTTTGTCACAGTATAGTTACTAATTAAAATTAAAAAAATGGCGGAGCCTGACTGAGCTCAAAGATGGCAGATTATTCTCTGGGCTCCTAGCTGCAAAAAGGCAAAAATCAGGTTTTAAGATTGATAACAGGGAGAATTTATCGAATAAAAGAGAGCAAATGTTGCTGGATTGGACCTTGCACATATTATTTTGATGTGGAGATTTCAAACTAGACTGATGGGATTTCTGGCAGCCTCGTGGAGGTAATCCTCAGTACCCCCCCCCCCCCCCGGGCGACCGGGTACTAGGAGAACAAAGTAAATTCTCCTTTTCTACAACTTTTATGTAAGCTACTGTTGTGAGTAGGATGGCGATCTCTTACTCAGAGCTGCTGACCCTCTTTGCAGAATATGAGCACAAGATCAACAGCAGAATGGACGACTTTTTACTGCGCATTAGACCAAGACCTGAGGGGATTACCGGTCAGAAAGATGGTGCCCCATGTGGGACACAGCAGTGCTTTGACATGCTTGGGCCAACTAAGAAGAATGATCGCTACTCTAGTTCTGCGGACCGGCCACTAGCTGTTTGTACACCCTCCATACCTAACTTCACCACAATCCCCCGGGACAGATCTGTGAATGGGCAGCATGCCATGGGATTGGTCCTGCAGGACGGGGAGCAGATTGCGCTGTAAGCCCTCATACTCGCTACTGGAACCCAGGAGGGTGGAAGCAAAGCTGCGGTCTCGCTTAGAGATTTTGGCTCTGTATGGATTACTAGTGCCCCGTCTGTGGAGGATGCTACACCAGACCAGATCGCTAGTGAAGAGAAGGTAATGGTGGCACTCCGGGAGAAACTCTCGCTGAGAGAACATGTTGGACAGTTGTCCCCCTACACGTATGCTCACGATTTACACTTTTACCGGGGGCGCCTAGTCCCAGCCTATTGCGGCCTATGGTGCTGGAGGGCCCAGAGATCGGGAGTGGGATGAAGCCGTCCGAGTATTTGCATCTACCCATAGGAGGATGCTGTCTGTAATAGGGTTGGCAGGGGCCTGTGTGGTTTACTCGGAGGGACACATGAACCATCCCCAGACTAATGACACTGGACTAGGTTGAAAGACTCTGGAGATTAATATAGGTTGGAGTCACATTCTCACTTGTATTTATTTAGAACTGTGTTTTCTAGGTCAATAGACGACTCTGCTTCCTATGTAAATTTTATATTAGGACTTTTGTTATGTTCTATCATGGTTCCCTGTGCCCCCTATCTCGATTTAGGTCTAACTGTTTGCAGCCCTCAAGCTTATTGGTTCCTAAATGTATTATTATAGCTGGTTTTAGAAAAAGAAGAAAGGATAAAAAAAAAGAAAAAAGGAAAAAATAAGTAAAAAAAAGGAAAAAGAAAGGAGGAAAAGAATAAAAAGGAAAAAAATTCTCCCTAAGGCTGTTTAGCCCTTTACTGCTTAACACCCAATGTTTCTAGTTCCTCTATAAACATAATGCTACGGGAGGGGCAGTTGCTCTGTTATTTACTTATTTAACTTATCTGTTGTTTGCTATTATAATCTATAGATCAGAACTGTGTCTAAGGTTAATATAAAAATGTTTTCTATTCTAAGTAAGCTAACATACTAGGCTTCTACTGAGATTCAGTCACTACCTCTTTCATATGCTATTGTCAGAGGTTCATAGTCTAGCATTATAGAACTAGTCTGGACAGGTCCAACAGAGGATTACTCTGCCTAAAATTCCCTTGATGCCCCTTATACAGATTGTACTGCGTTGAGCCGGTAATCAAGTTAAATATAACGCATAAGATAACTATATGCTGGACTTAATGCCCCTAGAGTCTGTCTTATGTGACATTCTAGCCCTCCTGACTACACATAATACAAAATGAGAACGCCCCCTCAGCATTAATGTAGTCCCCTCCAGAAAATATGTATTCCCATTTTTTGTGAGAGAGCGCATTTATAGTATAAGTAATCTAAGCTGTACTATTTGTACAATGTGGGGAATGTTCTTATCGGGTCTGGGTCTGCCCCCCCCCCCACAAATACATTTGTGGTAAGGGATAAATAGTTTATCCTCCATGCTCCATTTTAGCAGAGTTACGCAGTCTCTGCTCTGTCCGTAGAGCCTATGCCTTAGCTTGTACTAATAGATATGTAAAGATGGCTCTCCGGATCTTAATAATGATCGTTCCACTATGACTATTCCTGTGTGTTTTAATATCTACAGTTTGTCTATACCTAAATTAATATGACTATTATCCTATATATATATTCACTATGGTTTGAGAATTGATGATGTGATGATTATGGTTCAAGTGTGACTACTTCATGTGTTCTCTGTGTACTACCTCTATAGCTTCTCAGTCTCTTTGAATTGTATCCGCCACAGCAATAGTACTGTGAACAGTCCAAGCTTCACCTATTCTAGTACTCAGACTAACTTATGAAACCCACATAGGACCAATTTATGTTACTATATTGTTTATAGTTCACACATGTCACTGTGTTTACCGTGTAATGTCTAATCCTCTTTTAGATAATCAGGCGGGATCAGTTTGAGCCTGTAGTCTTTTCGACTCTATAAGATTTTACTGTGCCCATTAGATGTTTTACACTTTATAGTTTAAGAATTTCTATCCTGTATAAATTGGGCTATTACACCTATGCCACATTTGGTTTCTATTTTATACGACTCATAATGAGAATTTTTGAGTCTGAGCACTCTGTCTTCTGAGGAGTACCAGTTATCAGATCCCATGAGTGGATCTATTTTACATTGTTGACGTTTGAATGTTCTGTTAGTTAACAAAACAAATGAGGCATCACCAAGGTCAATACCATGTTCCCATTACTGTTCTGTGTATACATGTTTGAAATAAGGAATTATTGTCATGTACTATTATCTGAGATATTGTCCTTTATACAGTGATTGTATTTCTGACTTCTTTATTGCCTCAGTAAAAATATTATAAAAAAAAAAAATTAAAAAAATCTTGATTGTTGATGATCTTAATCCTCAGTTTGCTCGTGCCTTTGAATTGCACTTTTCTACAGCCTTCCAAGCCTGTGTGCCAGGCCTACTTAAAAAATATTTACACCAATCATATTTGTTGTGACAGTATTCTAATAATTAAAAATTAAATTTTTTGGTAATAGTTGCTGTGATTTGAATCCTCAGTTTGCTGGTGCCATTGAATAGCACTTTCCTCCTGCCTTGCAGCCTGCTGTGAGCCAGGCCCCCACCTAGCCAATTGTTGTCAGCAATCATATTTATGTTAACAGTATTGCAAAAATTGTCAATCATCACTGTTTAGACTGTCAGTAATCAGTCTCCTAGTGTCCTTGAATTGCATGTACCTCCTGCCTGCCATCCTTTTGTGCCAGGCCGTCTTGCCAACTATTTACACCAATCCTAATTTTTTGTTACAGTATAGTTACTAATTAAAATTAAAAAATATTGATTGTTGATGATCTTAATCCTCAGTTTGCTCGTGCCTTTGAATTGCACTTTTCTACAGCCTTCCAAGCCTGTGTGCCAGGCCTACTTTCAAAATATTTACACCAATCATATTTGTTGTGACAGTATTCTAATAATTAAAAATTAAAATTTTTGGTAAAAGTTGCTGTGATTTGAATCCTCAGTTTGCTGATGCCATTGAATAGCACTTTCCTCCTGCCTTGCAGCCTGCTGTTAGCCAGGCCCCCACCTAGCCAATTGTTGTCAGCAATCATATTTCTGTTAATAGTATTGCAAAAATTGTCAATAATCACTGTTTAGACTGTCAGTAATCAGTTTCCTAGTGTCCTTGAATTTCATGTACCTCCTGCCTGCCATCCTTTTGTGCCAGGCCGTCTTGCCAACTATTTACACCAATCCTAATTTTTTGTCACAGTATAGTTACTAATTAAAATTAAAAAAATCTTGATTGTTGATGATCTTAATCCTCAGTTTGCTCATGCCTTTGAATTGCACTTTTCTACAGCCTTCCAAGCCTGTGTGCCAGGCCTACTTAAAAAATATTTACACCAATCATATTTGTTGCGACAGTATTCTAATAATTAAAAATTAAAATTTTTGGTAAAAGTTGCTGTGATTTGAATCCTCAGTTTGCTGGTGCCATTGAATAGCACTTTCCTCCTGCCTTGCAGCCTGCTGTGAGCCAGGCCCCCACCTAGCCAATTGTTGTCAGCAATCATATTTCTGTTAACAGTATTTAAAAAAATTGTCAATCATCACTGTTTAGACTGTCAGTAATAAGTCTCCTAGTTTCCTTGAATTGCATGTACCTCCTGCCTGCCATCCTTTTGTGTCAGGCCGTCTTTCCAACTATTTACACCATCCTAATTTTTTGTCACAGTATAGTTACTAATTAAAATTAAAAAAATCTTGATTGTTGATGATCTTAATCATCAGTTTGCTCGTGCCTTTGAATTGCACTTTTCTACAGATTTCCAAGCCTGTGTGCCAGGCCTACTTAAAAAATATTTACACCAATCATATTTGTTGTGACAGTATTCTAATAATTAAAAATTAAATTTTTTGGTAATCGTTGCTGTGATTTGAATCCTCAGTTTGCTGGTGCCATTGAACAGCACTTTCCTCCTGCCTTGCAGCCTGCTGTGAGCCAGGCCCCCACCTAGCCAATTGTTGTCAGCAATCATATTTCTGTTAACAGTATTGCAAAAATTGTCAATCATCACTGTTTAGACTGTCAGTAATCAGTCTCCTAGTGTCCTTGAATTGCATGTACCTCCTGCCTGCCATCCTTTTGTGCCAGGCCATCTTGCCAACTATTTACACCAATCCTAATTTTTTGTCACAGTATAGTTACTAATTAAAATTTAAAAAATCTTGATTGTTGATGATCTTAATCCTCAGTTTGCTCGTGCCTTTGAATTGCACTTTTCTACAGCCTTCCAAGCCTGTGTGCCAGGCCTACTTAAAAAATATTTACACCAATCATATTTGTTGTGACAGTATTCTAATAATTAAAAATTAAAATTTTTGGTAAAAGTTGCTGTGATTTGAATCCTCAGTTTGCTGGTGCCATTGAATAGCACTTTCCTCCTGCCTTGCAGCCTGCTGTGAGCCAGGCCCCCACCTAGCCAATTGTTGTCAGCAATCATATTTCTGTTTTCATTATTGCAAAAATTGTCAATCATCACTGTTTAGACTGTCAGTAATCAGTCTCCTAGTGTCCTTGAATTTCATGTACCTCCTGCCTGCCATCCTTTTGTGCCAGGCCGTCTTGCCAACTATTTACACCAATCCTAATTTTTTGTCACAGTATAGTTACTAATTAAAATTAAAAAAATCTTGATTGTTGATCTTAATCCTCTTTTTGCTTGTGCCATTGAATTGCACTTTTCGACTGCCTGCCAGCCTGTGTGCCAGGCCCAACTATCCAATTAGTGCTAGCAATCATATTTCTTTTAACAGTATTGCAAAATTTGTCAATCAACACTGTTTTGACCGTCAATCTGCAGTCTACTAGTGCCCTTGAATTGCATTTTCCTCCTGCCTGTGTGCCAGTCCCAACTTGCCAATTAGTGCCACCACTCATATTTATTGTAACAGGATTGGAATTTTTGTTAATCATAACTGTTTTGACTGTGATTCTTCAGTCTCCTAGTGCCATTGAATTGCAGTTTCCTTTCTCCCAGCGTGTGTGCCAGACAGGCCCATTTGCCAAATAGTGCCAAACAATCATATTTGTTGCCACAGTACTAGTAATATTTCAAAAAATTAACAATTTTTGATTTTTAAAACATCTGTCTTTTTTGTTGTTGTCAGTCTCACAGCGTATACTGTGCCCACTTTCACAGTGCCACCACTCAATTGGTGTAATAGTATTGTTAGTGTCCATTTTAAAAAAAAATGAGAGGCAGAGGCAGGCCACTCCGCAGGTTCCGTGGTCGTGGTCGTGGTGCTGTGATTCCTTTAGACCCTACAAATATGCACATTGTTCAGACGCTGGGTGCCAGGGGGGATGCAAAAACTTCTGAGGAGGACCTAGTTGAATGGCTAACACAGGAAACCCAATCTTCTTCAGCTTCCGCTGCTAGTCCTCCTAACCTTGACGCACCATCTAAGTCCAGCTGTGCTTTGGGCAGGTCTCAAGTGACCAGTGCCACTCCGCCGCCTGTCGCCACCACCAACACTAGCACCACAGCTGCTTCACTTGATCTGTCACAGGAGTTATTGACACATCATTTGGAAGAAATGAGTGATGCGCAACCATCATTGACAGAGTTTGTAGATAATAGTGATCAGTCTCAGTCAGGCAGCATTACCGACATGGAGGTACGGTGTGAAGATGATGATGATGATGATGATGTTGTACCCGCTGCTGCTTCCTTTCTTGATGTTTCAGATACAAGTGAAGCAGTTGATGATGATGTGTCAGTGGATGTCACGTGGGTGCCTGCTAGAAGAGAAGAAGAAGAGGGGGAAAGTTCAGATGGGGAGACAGAGAGGAGGAGGAGGAGGAGACGATTTGGAAGCACGGGGAGGTCGTCTCAAGGAGCTAGTGGCACAATCAGACAGCATGCATCGTCACCAGGGGACAGCCAGACAGCACGCCGACGCCCATCAACGCATGCTGTTGCCACCACCAGAATGCCGTCATCGCAGAGCTCAGCAGTGTGGCATTTTTTTTGTGTGTCTGCCTCTGACAAGAGCGATGCCATTTGCAACCTGTGCCAAAAGAAACTGAGTCGTGGGAAGTCCAACAGCCACCTAGGTACAACTGCTTTGCGAAGGCACATGGTCTCCCATCACAAAGGCCGATGGGAAGAACACATGAGTAGAAGCAGCACACAAAGTGAAAGCCACCCTCCTCCTCCTGCTCCAGCATCTTCAGCCACGTCAACCAGTGCTGTCCTCCTTGCACCCTCTCAACCATCCTCCACTCAGTCTCTCTTACGTAGCAGTTCCTGGTCATCTGCCCACAGTCAGGTGTCTGTCAAGGACATGTTTGAGTGTAAGAAGCCAATTTCTCAAAGTCACCCCCTTGCCCGGCGTCTGACAGCTGGCTTGTCTGAACTCTTAGCCCGCCAGCTTTTACCATACAAGCTGGTGGAGTCTGATGCTTTCAAAAAATTTGTATCTATTGGGACACCGCAGTGGAAGGTACCTGGCAGAAATTTCTTTTCACAAAAGGCAATCCCAAACCTGTACTCTGTTGTGAGAAAGGAAGTTATGGCATGTCTGGCACACAGCGTTGGGGCAAGGGTCCATATGACCACGGATAGCTGGTCTGCAAAGCATGGTTAGGGCAGGTATATCACCTACACTGTGCATTGGGTAAACCTGCTGACTTCTGACAAGCATGGAATGCATGGCTCTGCAGAAGAGTTGGTGACACCGCCACGACTTGCAGGCAGGCCTGCTGCTACCTCCTCTACTCCTCCTACTCCATCCTCTTCCATAACCTCTTCCTCGGCTGAGTCCTCTTCAACTTCTGCGTCTTGCTCCACATCTATGGCACCCTCCCAGCTCTCCAGGTACTATGCTACATCCCGGGTACGGCAGTGTCACGCCGTCTTGTGGTTGACTTGCCTGAAAGCGGAGAGTCACACCGCACCAGCACTCCTGACCACCCTGAATGCACAGGTAGATCAGTGGCTGACTCCGCACCAACTGGAGATTGGCAAGGTTGTTTCTGACAATGGAAGTAATTTGGTGGCGGCATTGAAATTGGGCAAGTTGACACATGTGCCGTGCATGGCACATGTGTAATCTAATTGTACAACGATTTGTCCATAAGTACCCAGGCTTACAGGACATCCTGAAGCAGGCCAGGAAGGTGTGTGGCCATTTCAGGCGTTCCTACATGGCCATGGCGCACTTGTCTGATATCCAGCGTCGAAACAACCTGCCAGTGAGGCGCTTGATTTGCGACAGCCCGACACGGTGGAATTCAACACTCCTAATGTTTGACCGCCTGCTCCAACAAGAAAAAGCTGTTAATGAGTATTTGTATGACCGGGGTGCTAGGACAGCCTCTGGGGAGCTGGGGATATTTTTGCCAAATTACTGGACGCTCATGCGCAATGCCTGTAGGCTCATGCGCACCGAAGGCACCATCAGCGACATCATACCATTTGTTTTCTTCCTGGAGCGTGCCCTGCGAAGAGTGCTTGATCAGGCAGTAGATGAGAGTGGAGAGGAAGCGGGAGAGTTGTGGTGTCCATCACCCCTGCAAACAGCCGAATCATGCTGGACCTGCGGCAACGCAGGAAGAGGATTGTGAGGAAGAGGAGTCAGAGGAGGAATGTGGCTTTGGGGAGGATGAGGAGGAGGAAGACCGAGCACAACAGTCATCCCAGGGTGCTCGTTGTTGTCACCTCTCTGGTACCCGTGGTGTTGTACGTGGCTGGGGGGAAGAAGATACCATCAGTGAGATCAGTGAGGAGGAGGAACGCGACATGATTAGCTCAGCATCCAACCTTGTTCAAATGGGTTCTTTCATGCTGTCGTGCCTGTTGAGGGACCCTCGTATAAAAAAGCTGAAGGAGAACGACCTGTACTGGGTGTCCATGCTCCTCGACCCCCGGTATAAGCATAAAGTGCCTGAAATGTTACCAAATTCCCACAAGTCGGAAAGGATGGAGCATTTTCATACTAAATTAAAAACTATGCTTTACACAGCGTATAAGGGTGATGTCACAGCACCACAGGAATGTAACAGGGGAAGAGATGAAATTAATCCTCCCACGACCACGGCGGCAAGGACCGGGCACTTTCCTGACGTCTTGTTGATGGAGGACATGCCTACCTTTTTAACTCCCATGCACCATCAGAGCCTTTCGGGATCCAGCCTTAGAGAAAGACTCAACCGACAGGTAGCAGACTACCTAGCTTTAACTGCGGATCTCGACACTCTCAGGAGCGATGGACCCCTTGACTACTGGGTGTGCAGGCTGGACTTGTGGCCTGAGCTATCCCAATTTGCAATGGAACTTCTGGCCTGCCCCGCTTCAAGTGTCCTGTCCGAAAGGACTTTTAGTGCAGCAGGAGGTTTTGTCACTGAGAAGAGAAGTCGCCTAGGTCAAAAAAGCCTTGACTATCTCACTTTTATAAAAATTAATGAGGGCTGGATCCCAAAGGGACTGACATTGGGCGATACATTTGAATAAAAAACTACTGATGATGATATGAGCTGGCTTGGGCTACAACTGGTACACAGGCTGGCTTTTTTTTTTTTTGGTTATAAAGATGGAGGACTTGCTTGACTTATCCGCCAACAACTAGTGTTCAAACCACAAGCTTTTAGGGCACTTTTTAAATGTTTTACAAACATCGATTTTTCTGGCCGATGCTACAGCAGTTGCTACAACAATACCCCAATTTTTCAGTCATTTGTACATTCCTAATTTTTCTGGCCTCTGCTGCATCTCTGTGGGTACAAAACTCAAATAAAAAAAATAAGGCACATAACACTAGTGATTAAACTGTTACGAATTGTACAACTTTACACACCACTCATATCAGGTGGACCATTCAATTGAACGCAAAATGCAACAAATTTGAAAGAGTAGGACCGACCAAGCATCTTTATCCGTCTCTTGGTTGCTCTAAATTATCTCCGTGTTCCATCTATGCCATACCTGTACTCTATTGTGCAAAAGGGTGGCATATGTTGTGTTTCATGCTGTTGTGCCTGTTGCGGGTCGTGGCCCATGATATAAAAAGGCTGAAGGAGAACGAGCTGTAGTAATGGGTGCCCCATCCAGTTTTTAGAAAAATGTTCCTGGTTCCTCTCAATTATCTTTGGGTTTCTAAAATGGATGCCATACCTGTACTCGCTTGTGCAAAAGGATGGCATATGTGGTGGTGTTTCCTGCAGTTGTTTCTGTTGAGGGTGCTGGACCCTCTTATAAAAACGCTGAAGGAGAACGACCTGGAGTGGGAGTCCAAGCATGGTTTTGGGGGCTATTTCACTTTTACAAACAATTATCTGTGGGTTTCACAAATCAATGCCGTACCAGTACTCTATTGTTCCAAAGTATGCCATATGTTCTCTTTCCTGCTGGTATTTTGTTTGAGGGTCCTGGACACTCTTATAAAAAGGCCTAAGGTGAAAGAGGTGTACTGGGTGTCCACTCATTTTTATTTTCTATTTCTCATTTGACCAAAATTATCTCTGGTTTTGTAAAATGAATGCCGTACCTGTACTCTATTGTTCAAAAGGATGCCATATGTCCTCTTTCCTGCTGGTGTTTTTTTTTGGAGTGTCCAGGACACTCTTATAAAAAGGCCTAAGGAGAAAGAGGTGAACTGGTTGGCCACTCATTTTTATTTTTCTATTTAACAATTGACCAAAATGATCTCTGGGTTTGTAAAATCAATGCTGTACCTGTACTCTATTGTTCAAAAGGATGCCATACATCCTCTTTCCTGCTGGTGTTTTTTTTGAGGGTCCAGGACCCTCTTATAAAGAGGGCTAAGGAGAAAGAGGTGTACTGGCTGTCCATCAAATCATTTTTTTTATTCAAATTTCCATTTTAAAAAAAAATTCTATGGGTTTCTAAAATCTATGCCTTTCCTGTACTCTATTGTTCAAAAGTATGCCATATGTCCTCTTTCCTGCTGGTTTTTTGTTTGAGGGTCCTGGACCCTCTTATAAAAAGGCCTTATGGATAAAGAATTGTACTGGGTGTCCATCCAATCATTTTTTTTAATTAAAATTCACGGTTGCAACAAATTATCCCCGGGTTTCTAAAATCAATGCCTTTCCTATAATCTTTTTTTCACAAAGGATGCAATATGTCCTCTTTCCTACTGCTGGTTTTGTTGAGTGTCCTGGAGCCTCTGCTAAAAAGGCCTAAGGATAAAGAAGTGTAATGGGTGTCTATTCAATGTTTTTTTTAGATTTCCCGGTTGTAACAAATTTTTTCTGTCTTTCACAAATCAATGCCTTTCCTGTAATCTATTTTTCAAAAGGATGCCATATGTCCTATTTCATGCTGTTCTTTCTGTTGAGGCTCCGGGACACTCTTATAAAAAGGACTAAGGATAAAGAAGTGTACTGGGTGTCCAATCAATGTTTTTTTTTTTCTATTTCCCGGGTCATATAACTGATCTCTGTGTTTCTAAAATCAATGCCTTTCCTGTAATCTAATTTTCAAAAGTATGCCATATGTCCTCTTTCCTGCTGTTTTTTTTTGAGGGTCCAGGACCCTCTTATAAAAAGGCCTAAGGAGAAAGAGGTGTACTGGGTGTCCATCAAATTATTTTTTTGATTAAAATTTACATTTGCAAAAAATTATCTATGGGTTTCTAAAATCAATGCCTTTCCTGTACTCTTACTCTATTGTTCAAAAGTATGCCATATGTCCCCTTTCCTGCTGGTGTTTTGTTTGAGGGTCTTGGACCCTCTTATAAAAAGGCCTAGGGAGAAAGAATTGTACTGGGTGTCCATCCAATCATTTTTTTATTCAAATTCACGGTTGCAACAAATTATCTCCGGGTTTCTAAAATCAATGCCTTTCCTATAATCTTTTTTTCACAAAGGATGCCATATGTCCTCTTTCCTACTGCTGGTTTTGTTGAGTGTCCTGGAGCCTCTGCTAAAAAGGCCGAAGGATAAAGAAGTGTACTGGGTGTCTATTCAATGTTTTTTTAGATTTCCCGTTTGTAACAAATTTTTTCTGTCTTTCTAAAATCAATGCCTTTCCTGTAATCTATTTTTCAAAAGGATGCCATATGTCCTCTTTCATGCTGTTCTTTCTGTTGAGGCTCCGGGACACTCTTCTAAAAAGGCCTAAGGATAAAGAAGTCTACTGGGTGTATAATCTATGTTTTTTTAGATTTCACGGTTGCAACTAATGATCTCTGTGTTTCTAAAATCAATGCCTTTCCTGTAATCTAATTTTCTAAAGGATGCCATATGTCCTCTTTGATGCTGCTGGTTTTGTGGAGGGTCCTGGAGCCTCTGCTAAAAAGGCCTAAGGATAAATAAGTGTACTTGGTGTATAATCGATGTTTTTTGTGATTTCACGGTTGCAACTAATGATCTCTGTGTTTCTAAAATCAATGCCTTTCCTGTAATCTAATTTTCTAAAGGATGCCATATGTCCTCTTTCATGCTGCTGGTTTTGTGGAGGGTCCTGGAGCCTCTGCTAAAAAGGCCTAAGGATAAATAAGTGTACTTGGTGTATAATCGAAGTTTTTTGTGATTTCACGGTTGCAACTAATGATCTCTGTGTTTCTAAAATCAATGCCTTTCCTGTAATCTAATTTTCTAAAGCATGCCATATGTCCTCTTTCATGCTGCTGGTTTTGTGGAGGGTCCTGGAGCCTCTGCTAAAAAGGCCTAAGGATAAATAAGTGTACTTGATGTATAATCAAAGTTTTTTGTGATTTCACGGTTGCAACTAATGATCTCTGTGTTTCTAAAATCAATGCCTTTCCTGTAATCTAATTTTCTAAAGGATGCCATATGTCCTCTTTCATGCTGCTGGTTTTGTGGAGGGTCCTGGAGCCTCTGCTAAAAAGGCCTAAGGATAAATAAGTGTACTTGGTGTATAATCAAAGTTTTTTGTGATTTCACGGTTGCAACTAATGATCTCTGTGTTTCTAAAATCAATGCCTTTCCTGTAATCTAATTTACAAAAGTATGCCATATGTCCTCTTTCCTGCTGCTGGTTTTGTTGAGGGTCCTGGAGCCTATGCTTAAAAGGCCTAAGGATAAAGAAGTGTACTGGGTGTCTAATCTATGTTTGTTTAGATTTCATGGTTGCAAAAAATTATCCATGAGTTTCTAAAATCAATGCCTTTCCTGTAATCTATTATTCACAAGGATGCCATATGTACTTTTTAATGCTGTTGTTTCTGTTGAGGCTCCGGGAGCCTCTTAATCTTATTAAAAAGGCCTAATGAAAAATAAGTGTACTGGGTGTCTAATCAATGTTTTTTTCGATTTACCGTTTGCAACTAATGATCTCTGTGTTTCTGAAATCAATGCCTTTCCTATAATGATTTTTTCAAAAGGATGCCATATGTCCTCTTTCCTGCTGCTGGTTTTGTCGAGGGTCCTGGAGCCTCTGCTGCGCATAATAAAGAAAAAAAAATTAATTTAACTTGACTTAATAACTGAAGCATGAATTCAGGAGTCAGGTGTGGTCGTAGGTAGTGGTTGTTGTTAGCAGATTATTTTTATTGCAAATTGCAATTGCCACAGCGTGCATAAAATGTGCGTCACTAGTCCAAATTTTAATTTTTTTTTTTCATTCAGGATTAGTTTGGGGTACGGCGCAATATTGGAAAGGCAAAAAACAGGTCTTGGTACCCGTTGATATAAGGGGTGACTACTAGTGCTTTTACCAGGCTCCTCTTTGATAGTCCCAGAAAGTGTGAGTATGAATCCCAAAAAGAAAATTAAATTAAGGTTGAAAAATTACTCCTAAGTAAATTGTAAGACCTGGAGCTCCTCAAACACACGTCCTACCGCAACAGGTATAGGCTCCGCCCACCCAAATCTTACCTTTTTAATGCCAATTGATATTGCCACAGCTGGAATAACAGTAACTAACATGTGCGTCACCACAGTCTCCGAATCTATTGTCGGATGTATACAAAAACAACAATAAAGAATTCCTTTTGGGGCGCAAAGAGATGGCTACCGGAACACACCAGGAACTTCACAAAAGTGGCTGTCTTGTGTTTCTGATGATGTTGTAGACATCTGGGTAGTGTACAGGGAGGGCAAAAATCCTCTCCATCTCAGTGCACCACAGGACAGGACGTCCTTGTCATCCATAAGCACATGAAATTGCTGGCATTTTCGTTGCTTCAAGAAGTTCAGTTTTTGTGGTGATAGTACAGAATTAAATAAACTTTGGTTTCCTACCATACTCAAGACAATCTTGTAGTTCAAGCTTCGGGCCTTGCTGTGGGAAACAGTGGGCTGTCCATAGCAGGAAGATGATTTAGACAGAAGTAACGTGCTCTGCTTGCAGGTGACACATGTTTATCGTCAATCATCAAAGGGGTTGCGTGCAGAATATGGCTGATGGCCCCTTATTCACATGTTTGTCCAGAGCAACAACATTTGCAAACAGCCAGAAGAGATGTCGGTTCTCACCAGCCTTAAGTTGAGCTTCAATTACCAAATGCTGATATTCAATAAATAGACAAACAGTGCCTTAAAAAACACATTTGCAATATGGATTCACCAGAGCAAGGTCATTGCTAGTATTTCCCACAATAACAAAATTAAAATGACACAACTCCGCAATCTTCCCCTTCACATTATTATTGTCACACTCCATTGTACTCCTATTCCCACCTCCCTGCTCTTGTTTTTGTTGAGGGTCCTGGAGCCTCTGCTAAAAAGGCCTATGGATTAATAAGTGTACTGGGTGTCTAATCAATGTTTTTTTATATTTCACGGGTCATATAAATGATCTGTGGGATTCTAAAAGCAATGCCTTTCCTGTAATCTATTATTCAAAAGGATGACATATGTCCTCTTTCATGCTGTTGTTTCAGTTGAGGCTCCGGGACTCTCGTATTAAAAAGGACTAAGGATAAAGAAGTGTACTGGGTGTCCAATCATTTTTTTTTTCTATTTCACAAGTCATATAAATGATCTCTGTGTTTCTAAAATCAATGCCTTTCCTGTAATCTAATTTACAAAAGTATGCCATATGTCCTCTTTCCTGCTGCTGGTTTTGTTGAGGGTCCTGGAGCCTATGCTTAAAAGGCCTAAGGATAAAGAAGTGTACTGGGTGTCTAATCTATGTTTGTTGAGATTTCATGGTTGCAAAAAATTATCCATGAGTTTCTAAAATCAATGCCTTTCCTGTAATCTATTATTCACAAGGATGCCATATGTACTTTTTTTTTTTTTTAAATTTATCTTTATTGACCAATTCGGTATGTACTTCATATAACAGGGCAAACACAGAGAATCAGATTACAAGAAAAACACAAAAAAAAAACAATCCAGCGGATGTGACATTCTTATATAAACAATACTATGTAACAGATAGAGACAATTTCACCACATCCCTATACAGTCAGCGCTTTATACATATCTTATTGCCATTTGAGATCCGTACAAGGTCTCTGTAGGTGCAGACTTTTAAAGTATCTCTGTGAAATTCCAATAGCTATATTTCATACCAAATTAGGGGTTTTATGATAGATATAATGAGCAGAAAAAAAGAAAAAAGGGAAAAAAGAGAGAAAAGAGAAAGAAAGAAAAAGAAAAAAAAAAAAAAAAAAAAAAAAAAAAAAAAAAAAGTAAGAATAGGTTTCCCCTCTCACCCCTCCCTCACCTCCCTTTAGGTTCTTAACTCGACCTCCACTCACTGTAGATCTGGGCCAGGCTATTCATTTCCGCTTCCTTCCCTTTTATAGACTAGGTATATATCAATACCATTCATTTGGGAAAACATTTGAAAGAATTAGCGTCTCAAAAAATTCCGATCTGCGCAAATTACGCACAAGTAAAAACTGACTAGCAAGTGGATAGGACAATATAACTCTTAACCATTTCATAAAAAAAGTTTTGACCCTTTTCTCTTCGGAGGGAGCTATATTCAGCTGTTCAAAAATTATCTGGGCGTGTATCGTATTTATAAAACAGCCCATTGTAGGAGCTTTTCTATTCTTCCAACCTTTTAATATGAGGTTACGACCAAGCATAATTGCCGTGTTAAAAAGGTTAGTGTTAACTCTGTTATGGTCCATGTTGTAGAGAAAAAGGATATGGTTAGCTTGGAAATTTAACCTAACATCTAAAGCTTTATTAAGCCAAAATTCTACTTTTCTCCAGAACTGGAGTATTTTGGGACAGTTCCAGAAACAATGAATAATGTCTGCACAAGAATTATTACATTTTGGGCATTTTTCTGCAGAATTCGCGTACCACTTAGATAGTTTCCCTGGTGTCAGGTAAGAATTGTTGAGTAATTTTATATGTGATTCTTTCCAAGTTAACGGTATATTCGCGCCTTGCACCCATTTATAACTTGCGCTTAATGATTCTGCTGAAAGATCCGTAAAGAAAACATTCCACTTCTGGACTAGATTATCCCTAAACAATTGGGCTTGTTTATCCAGCATAATTTTATATAAAAGAGCTATGCTATGTTTGCCTGACTTATAGCTTGCTATATATTTTTCAACTTCCCCCCACCCATTCGCATCTGTATTTAATCTATTAATTCCTGCTATATAATGTCTGATCTGAAGATAAGCAAAGAAATTCTTATTAGATAGAGAGAATTCTATAGCAATATCCTCAAACGTTCTTATCTGAGACATATTATTTAAACATTGGTTTACATAAAGCAGACCTTTGTGCTTCCAAGTCTTATAGACTTCATGGGATAGTCCAGGCATAAATTGTGGGTTACCTTGTATCGGGAGAAATGGGGAAATCTCAAAATTAACTTTGATCGTTATATTTAGCTTTTGCCATGCTTCAATAATATTAGATAGTGTCTTTATGTGTTTGATATGGTCTGGTAATTGTTTCGTCGGGCAGTGCAATAAGGCTTTAAGAGAAAAAGGTGCACACAGATTTTCCTCTATAGATAGCAGTGAGAAATAGCTAGTCTCTGATAGCCAATCAATTGCAACACGGGCTAATATAGCCAAGTTATACTTTTTGATATCAGGGAAAGATAAGCCTCCTCCTTCCAATCTTGGTGTGAGTTTGGCTATGGATAACATATGTCTTTTATTGTTCCAAATAAATTTAGCACATTCTGAGTTAAACCTTTTAATGTCGTGAGACAAAATAAAGAGCGGCATGTTTTGCATAATATACATCAATTTGGGAACTAGAATAGACTTAATAATCATTATTTTGGCAGATAGAGAGATAGGGAAGGCGCTCCATTGTACAAGTTTCTCAGAGGTTTTTTTAAAAAAAGGAGCATAGTTAAGTCTGTACCATTGTTTGGGGTCAGCATGGAAATATATTCCTAAATATTTAATACTAAGGGATTCTTGAAAGGGATGTTCTTGGCAACTGTTTTTATTTTTATTAACCCATAGAATTTCAGACTTGTTAGCGTTTATTTTATAGCCCGAGATAGAGCCAAACAAGTCAATAATTTTTAAAACATGTGGTATACTTTTCTTTGTGTTTTTAACGTATAGGAGCAGATCATCCGCATATAAAGATAGAACAGATTTTTGTTCCCCGAGCCTAATTCCTTGAAGCTCTTGACGTAGCATTATAGCCAGTGGTTCTATAGCCACGTTAAATAATAACGGAGAGAGTGGGCAGCCTTGCCTCGTCCCCCTACATAGTGTAAGATATGCAGTATAGCTACCATTGATTAGTATATTCGACCTCGGGTGATCATATATAGTCTTGACAAATTTGGGAAATTGACCTGTAAAACCAAATTGCGCTAACGTGGTGAACAGATGGTCCCATATTATAGCATCAAATGCCTTTTCGGCGTCTATTGTTATTATCGCGATATCTTGATTAATTATTCTTTTTTCCGCTAGTTTATTCCAAAAATATTCTAGTATTAATGCTACTTTCCGTGTGTTTTTAGTTGGGGATCTTTGATGCATAAAACCCACCTGATCCGGATGTATAATAGGATCTAGGCATTTTTTCAGTCTATTAGCCATGATGTGAGTTAATAGCTTATAGTCTAGATTGAGCAGTGAGATAGGTCTATATGACTTAGGGTCTAGTGGCGATTTGCCCTTTTTCAGTATCAGTGAGATTATAGACTCAGAGAAATATTTTGACATGTTTTGCCCCTCAATAAAATAACCATTGAATAGTTGTACCAAGACATCTATTATCTCCATTTTAAGAATTTTGTACATCTCTGCCGGAATTTGGTCTGGGCCCGGGGCTTTATTAAATTTAGCTTTTTTAATTGCTTCCGCTACTTCTTCTTGGGTTATTGGGCTATTTAAATCTGTATCCATTTCTTGTGCTAATTTTGGAAGGCAGATTTTATGCCAAAAGTTGACTTTATTATTAGCATTTATTTCTTTCGCAGCATATAGATTTTGATAGAATTGAAAGAATACATTTTGAATCTTAGATTGATCTGTTACTCTTTCTGTCCCATCATAGATAGCCTCTATTACGTTAGATTTTTTCTTTGCTTTATCTAATCTAGCTAGAAACTTAGCAGACTTCCCATATTGGCCTTTATATTTAGCAGTTAACTTTAGTTCTTCCCAAGCGACTTTCTGTTTAATAAAGATATCCCTTTCTGTTCTGGCCCCATTGTATTTATCTCTTAATCTCCTAGAAGGATTATTTATAAATTTACGATATGCGTTTTGGACCTGGTTAGAAAGCTGACTTTCCCTCCGCTGCAACTTTTTTTTTTTCAGAATCATAAACGCTTTAATCTCGCCTCGCAGATAGGCCTTTGCAGTTTCCCAGAATATTTCAGTTTTTTCTCTGTATGATCTATTTAAAGAAACAAATTCTTTCCATTTGTGTATTAACCAATTATTGAATTCAAGATTGTTCACTAAATAATTTGGGAAGAAAAAATTATTTCTGTTGTTTCTCTGTGGCGGGTGTAAATGTATGTCTAGGAAAATAATTGCGTGATCAGATATCAGAATATCAAATATCTTAGTTTGAGTCTCTAGTTTAATCATGGAGCTGGAAATCAGAAAAAAGTCTATACGTGATAAGGAGCCGTAGGTCCTCGAGTTGCAGGTAAAGGACCTCGTATCAGGAAATTGTAGGCGCCAGATATCATGTAATTTCAAATTTTTACATATGTGTTTAAATATTTTGGCCTTCTGACCCGAGAAAGTGGAGTTCCTAGAACTAAGTCTGTCTAGGGCTTCTGATGGTATTAGGTTAAAGTCACCCGCTAGAACAATATTCTGATCCATAAAATTAGTTAGCATAAAGACTAAACTATTCCAGAAGGTGGGGTCTGCTCTATTAGGTCCGTAAACATTACAGATCACCATTTTGAAATCCTCGACCTGCAGCTCAAGGAGGGCCCATCTCTCCTCAGGGTCTAATGATACTCTTATAATATTATACGTAAGTTTTTTATTTAACAGAATAGCTACTCCCTTTTTCCTTCTAGAACAAGGGGTGGCAATCACCTCTCCCACCCATTTACATTTGAGTTTGGTTACTTCCTCTTGCTTTAAGTGTGTTTCTTGTATTAAGGCTATATCAGGGTTATGTTTACCCAATTGTCTGACTATAGTTTTCCTCTTGATTGGGGAGGTAATGCCACCCACGTTCCAAGATAACAATCTAATATTGCCCTTCATCTAATCAATATATTGTAGCATGATTAAAATAAGTTTAAGGGGCGAGCTAACGCAGACGGGTAGGGGGGAGAGGGGAGACGGGAAGAGGGAGAGAAGGGAAAGAGAAAAAAAAAAAAAAAAAAAAAAAAAAGGAAACACAAAAAGAATTGCAAACCGAGATTATTTGCAGAAAAAACCTTATCAGGCGAAGCGAAGCCTGGTACACTTTAGGCCGCAGGGGCAGCCTATAAATTGATTTAGGGAAAAACATTCTTAGCTCTAAATCTTTGTACAGCAATTCCATTATCAGCAAGAACAGTAGTGCCCTAACTAGAAAAAAACACAGATACTCTCTATTTTATAGTTATCCCAGTCCTCATGTAAGTGTTAGCTTGTGATCTTTAAAGTAGCCTTTAGCTTCTTCTATATTGTCTAGTCTAACTATGCCCTCCTTTTCTTCTATGATAATTCTTGCAGGGTACACTAATTTGGCTAAAAAACCCTCTTTGATTAACTTGGTACAGAAAGGGGCCATTTCTTTCCTCCTGAAAGCAGTATCAACAGAGTAGTCTTGGAATATTAAAATTCTGTTATTTTCAATGTGAAAGTTATCTGTTTTCCTATATAAACGCAGCATATTTATTTTATCTTGGAAATTTAAGAACTTTATCAGGATTGGTCTATGTATGTTTTTACCATTTGCTCTGCTTCTAGGAGGACCCAATCTGTGAGCCCGTTCTATCGGTATTGGTAATTGGGAATATTCTACCCCTAAGGCTTGGGGCAGTGTTGTCGCGGCAAAATGTAATAGGTCTTTAGGGTGCTCTGACTCAGAAACGCCTATGATTTTTAAATTATTCCGCCTTGAGCGGTCCTCAAGGTCATCTAGCCTGGCAGTCAGGCTTATATTTTTCTTTTCTAATTCTGAAATTTTTAGGGACTGATTATTAGTTATATCTTCCACTTCTGAGATTCTGTCTTCTGCTTCTGAAAGTCTGTTAGCAAATACTTTTAATTCTGACGACAAGCTAGAGATTTGACATTTGATATGTTCAAATTGTGGAAGGAAAATATCACTAAGTTGGGTGATCAAGGGCTGTAAGTCTGTCTTTGGGCTTAAGCCTTCACTACTATTTTCAGTCATAATATCAGATATACGTGGTCTTCTGTCCTTACTTTTTGGGGGCATGGTCTGAGGTGGTGTGCTGTGCGGGAGGAGAAATCTTTCCATAGATTTCTCGTGTTAGTGAGGGCAAGGCAGGAGTAGGTCATACAAAAAATAGATAAAAAAAGAAAGTGATAGAGGGCAGTGAGAACAAATACAAAAAAAAAAAAAAAAAAAAAAAAAAAAAAAAAAAAAAAAAAAAAACACGACAGCTCTTAGCTTCTTTTTTTTTTTTTTTTAAAGAGATTAAGTGTTTGTGACGTATGTCCCCAGGTGGGGAAGTATCTAGAACATATTTTAGTGTATATTAAAAGTAAAAAAAAAAAAAAGTGAACAATAATCTATGTGAGTTAGGTGACCAGGCCCTGAAATGAGTGTGTTGTAAAAGTAGTCACACGAACAGAAGATCTGGGATTCTCTTATTTAAGAAATGCCTTCAAGTTCACACTTAGATAGAATTATGGTTAGATTTTTGCAAAAAAATAGAGACAGCTCTTTTACCACCTTGTTACATATCCTTGTTGTCTAATCTAATCAGACCCTGTGGCACAAAATTACATTGAATCAACATACATTCCCCTTCTTAGCTGGCAATATTCTGCAACAATTATAACAATGGCATTACAATATTCTTAACCTTATATATTCATATCGCAGACTGTTGCAAATTTCAAAAAGGAACACTAATGACAGGAAAATTTGAGACCTGAGTTGCCACACTAAGTAGCAGCTACTAATATTCCTAGCCAGCAATATAAGTTTCGTTTGCTTGCTTATAAACTCTAGGGAATAGCAGGATATAGATTGAAACGCTGTATTTCTGTTTTATATTCTTTGTTCCTAGCGAGAAAGAAAAACACTTATAAGCCTTTTGACATCATTGCTTAACACTAATAAAGTGCCTAACAGTATAAACCTGCAATGTTGATGTAGATCTAAACATACATCTGTATAGGTTTCAGATGTAGATAACCCAGATGTAAAGGCAAAAATACAAGTAATAATATAAGATGGTTGTGGGCTTTGCAAGTTCTAGTCGTGCAGACTGCAACTTTTGGTAGGCTAGTGTTATCTGCTTAAATATTGCAGACCTTAGTGCCAGGATGTATTTCACAGATACCTCTTTAAAGGTTATCAGCAGCAGACTGGTTGTATATATCACAGTTATCCTTGGGAGTCCCTGCTTGGTAGGGGACTAATACCAATAAAACGTAAAACGGACCAAAAATTTATATTGCAACTGTAACTCTGGTTGCAAATATAGAGTGCCCGATGCTTTTACAGTGATACCAACTTTGCAGCTGATAGGCAGATGTACTGTCTGTGGTATATTGAGTATCCTTCAGAGAACTGAAAACTGATGAGTCTTATTAGACGTAGGCAGGTATCAAGCAGAGTGTTCATATGCAAAGCCAACACAAAGCATAGCTTTCCTTACACAGGCTAAGTGGTATAGTATGGAGGATACGGCAATGTCAATATAGGCAGACAATGTCACTCTTGAAAGAAATAAGCAGCCAGAGTCACTTTTAGGGCAACAAATACTGTTATAACGACTTTGGAGATCTTACCCTGAGGCCACGCAGTTGTATTGCAGCAGGCGGCATATCTACTCAGCGTCCATAGATATCTCTCCCGATTATTCCATGATGTATTACCCAGACCTGGGAGATGGTGATAGAAAAGCTGCAGTGCTTCTTTGATGCAGCTCGGTCGAGCTCCGGTGAATAGAAGAGCTGAGATGTCAGGTAGGAAAGCCCACAGCGTGCGCCTGAGCTGTTGTGAGACCACGGCGTGCTTACACTCACTCACTGTGGGTTTGCCCCTCGCTGCAAACCGCCCACTTGTTCTGTCCGCCCGCCGGCGGGAGCAAGAGCCGGTAAATCTTGACCTTTAGGGCGTCCTCAGGGTATGCCTTGTCTCCAGCGCCTGGACCGCTTTATGGGTTACTGGGCCTTGACCCTTGGTCGGCAGTTGTGAACCGTTCTCATCTGAGTATGATGAGCGTGTATCCAGTACCTCGTCTGTGGCTCTAGCGAATGAGCCTGTGGACGGCTATTATGGTGCTTCCAAGCCAAACCCTGGTAGAGGTAGGGTCGTGTCCTAGGGAGCAAACGAAAGCGCTCCAACAACGGACCTTGGCTGGGGTTAGTTCTTCGATGAGCTCCGACAGGTAGCACGCCACTTTCTCGTGCACCTGTTAGCTCCTCCTCCTACCGGAAGCCGCCATATGTACTTTTTAATGCTGTTGTTTCTGTTGAGGCTCCGGGAGCCTCTTAATCTTATTAAAAAAGCCTAATGAAAAATAAGTGTACTGGGTGTCTAATCAATTTTTTTTTCTATCTACTGTTTGCAACTAATGATCTCTGTGTTTCTGAAATCAATGCCTTTCCTATAATCATTTTTTTAAAAGGATGCCATATGTCCTCTTTCCTGCTGCTGGTTTTGTCGAGGGTCCTGGAGCCTCTGCTGAACATAAAAAAAATAAAAAATTATTTAACTTGACTTAATAACTGAAGCATGACTTCAGGAGTCAGGTGTGGTAGTAGGTAGTGGTTGTTGTTAGCAGATTATTTTTATTGCAAATTGCAATTGCCATAGCGTGCATAAAATGTGCGTCACTAGTCCAAATTTTAATTTTTTTTTTTCATTCAGGATTAGTTTGGGGTACGGCGCAATATTGGAAAGGCAAAAAACAGGTCTCGGTACCCGTTGATATAAGGGGTGACTACTACTGCTTTTACCAGGCTCCTCTTGGATAGCCCCAGAAAGTGTGACTATGAATCCCAAAAAGAAAATTAAATTAAGGTTGAAAACTAACTCCAAAGTAACTTGTAAGACCTGGAGCTCCTCAAACACACGTCCTACCGCAACAGCTATAGTCTTCCCAACCCACAAATCTTAACTTTTTCATGCCAATTGATATTGCCACAGCTGGAACAACAGTAAATAACATGTGCGTCACCACAGTCTCCGAAGCTGTTGTCGGATGTATACAAAAACACTGATAAAGTATTCCTTTAGGAGCGCAAAGAGATGGCTACCGGAACACTCCAGGAACTTCACAAGAGTGGCTGTATTGTGTTTCTGGTGATGTTTGAGACATCTGGGTAGTGTACAGGGAGGGCAAAAATCGTCTCCATCTCTGTGCACCAAAGGACATGGCGTCCTTGTCATCCATAAGCACATGAAATTGCTGGCATTTTTGTTGCTTCAAGAAGTTCATTTTTTGTGGTGATAGATACTACAGAATTAAATAAACTTTGGTTTCCTACCATACTCAAGACAATCTTGTATTTCAAAATTCGTACTTGCTGTGGGAAACAGTGGCCTGTCCATACCAGGAAGATGATTTAGACAGAAGTAACGAGCTCTGCTTACAGGTGACACATGTTTATCGTCAATTATCAAAGGGGTTGCGTGCAGAATATGGCTGATGGCCCCTTATTCACATGTTTGTCCAGAGCAACAACATTTGCAAACAGCCAGAAGAGATGTCGGTTCTCACCAGCCTTAAGTTGAGCTTCAATTACCAAATGCTGATATTCAATAAATAGACAAACAGTGCCTTAAAAAACACATTTGCAATATGGATTCACCAGAGCAAGGTCATTGCTAGTATTTCCCACAATAACAAAATTAAAATGACACAACTCCGCAATCTTCCCCTTCACATTATTATTGTCACACTCCATTGTACTCCTATTCCCACCTCCCTGCTCTTGTTTTTGTTGAGGGTCCTGGAGCCTCTGCTAAAAAGGCCTATGGATTAATAAGTGTACTGGGTGTCTAATCAATGTTTTTTTATATTTCACGGGTCATATAAATGATCTGTGGGATTCTAAAAGCAATGCCTTTCCTGTAATCTATTATTCAAAAGGATGACATATGTCCTCTTTCATGCTGTTGTTTCAGTTGAGGCTCCGGGACTCTCGTATTAAAAAGGACTAAGGATAAAGAAGTGTACTGGGTGTCCAATCATTTTTTTTTTCTATTTCACAAGTCATATAAATGATCTCTGTGTTTCTAAAATCAATGCCTTTCCTGTAATCTAATTTACAAAAGTATGCCATATGTCCTCTTTCCTGCTGCTGGTTTTGTTGAGGGTCCTGGAGCCTATGCTTAAAAGGCCTAAGGATAAAGAAGTGTACTGGGTGTCTAATCTATGTTTGTTGAGATTTCATGGTTGCAAAAAATTATCCATGAGTTTCTAAAATCAATGCCTTTCCTGTAATCTATTATTCACAAGGATGCCATATGTACTTTTTAATGCTGTTGTTTCTGTTGAGGCTCCGGGAGCCTCTTAATCTTATTAAAAAAGCCTAATGAAAAATAAGTGTACTGGGTGTCTAATCAATTTTTTTTTCTATCTACTGTTTGCAACTAATGATCTCTGTGTTTCTGAAATCAATGCCTTTCCTATAATCATTTTTTTAAAAGGATGCCATATGTCCTCTTTCCTGCTGCTGGTTTTGTCGAGGGTCCTGGAGCCTCTGCTGAACATAAAAAAAATAAAAAATTATTTAACTTGACTTAATAACTGAAGCATGACTTCAGGAGTCAGGTGTGGTAGTAGGTAGTGGTTGTTGTTAGCAGATTATTTTTATTGCAAATTGCAATTGCCATAGCGTGCATAAAATGTGCGTCACTAGTCCAAATTTTAATTTTTTTTTTTCATTCAGGATTAGTTTGGGGTACGGCGCAATATTGGAAAGGCAAAAAACAGGTCTTGGTACCCGTTGATATAAGGGGTGACTACTACTGCTTTTACCAGGCTCCTCTTGGATAGCCCCAGAAAGTGTGACTATGAATCCCAAAAAGAAAATTAAATTAAGGTTGAAAACTAACTCCAAAGTAACTTGTAAGACCTGGAGCTCCTCAAACACACGTCCTACCGCAACAGCTATAGTCTTCCCAACCCACAAATCTTAACTTTTTCATGCCAATTGATATTGCCACAGCTGGAACAACAGTAAATAACATGTGCGTCACCACAGTCTCCGAAGCTGTTGTCGGATGTATACAAAAACACTGATAAAGTATTCCTTTAGGAGCGCAAAGAGATGGCTACCGGAACACTCCAGGAACTTCACAAGAGTGGCTGTATTGTGTTTCTGGTGATGTTTGAGACATCTGGGTAGTGTACAGGGAGGGCAAAAATCGTCTCCATCTCTGTGCACCAAAGGACATGGCGTCCTTGTCATCCATAAGCACATGAAATTGCTGGCATTTTTGTTGCTTCAAGAAGTTCATTTTTTGTGGTGATAGATACTACAGAATTAAATAAACTTTGGTTTCCTACCATACTCAAGACAATCTTGTATTTCAAAATTCGTACTTGCTGTGGGAAACAGTGGCCTGTCCATACCAGGAAGATGATTTAGACAGAAGTAACGAGCTCTGCTTACAGGTGACACATGTTTATCGTCAATCATCAAAGGGGTTGCGTGCAGAATATGGCTGATGGCCCCTTATTCACATGTTTGTCCAGAGCCACAACATTTGCAAACAGCCAGAAGAAAGGTCATTTCTCACCAGCCTTAAGTTGAGCTTCATTTACCAAATGCTGATATTCAAAGAAATAGACAAACAGTGCCTTAAATAACACATTTGCGATATGGATTCACCAGAGCAAGGTCATTGCAAGTACTAAGTTCCCACGATAACAAAATTAAAATGCCACAACTATGCAATCTTCACCTTCAGATTATTATTGTCACACTCCATTGTACTCCTATGCCCAGCTCCCTGCTCTTGTTTTTGTTGAGGGTCCTGGAGCCTCTGCTGAAAAGGCCTATGGATAATAAAGTGTACTGGGTGTCTGTTCAATGTTTTTTTTTATTTCCCGGTTGCAAGTAATTATCTCAGTGTTTCTAAAATCAATGCCTTTACTGTAATCTTTTATTCAAAAGGATGACATATCTCCTCTTTCATGCTGTTGTTTCGGTTCAGGCTCCGGGACCCTCGTATTAAAAAGGCCTGAGCATAAATAAGTGTCACGGGTGTCTAATCAATGTTTTTTTCTAATTTCACGGTTACAAATAATGATCTGTGGGTTTCTAAAATCAATGCCTTTCCTGTAATCTATTATTCAAAAGGATGACATATCTCCTCTTTCATGCTGTTGTTTCGTTTGAGGCTCCGGGACCCTCGTATTAAAAAGGCCTGAGGATAAATAATTGTGTAACGGGTATCTAATTATTTTTTTTTTTTTATTTCACGGGTCATTTAAATGATCTCTGGGATTCTAAAATCAATGCCTTTCCTGTAATCTGTTATTCAAAAGGATGACAGTACTACCAAAATACAGCCAATGATGGGCCTTAGGAAGACTGAGCCAAGGTTGGATTGTAGTATTTGGTTAGGCTAATCATGATGGCCATGTAGACCACCACCACCGAGAATCTTGGAAGTAACAGGGATGATGAGATGAAAGAGCTAAGAATAGTAGAACTTGAAACAACAGAGTTAGCCATGGGTGTTAGTGCAAAACCGCTTGACTTTTTTTTGGCTTTGGGTGCAGCTATTCATGCAGGCCATATAGAGCTGACAACATTCGGTGTCGTATCAGCTATTAAACTAATAAGAACAGTACTACCAAGATACAGCCAATGAAGGGCCTTAGGAAGACTGAGCCAAGGTTGGATTGTAGTATTTGGTTAGGCTAATCATGATGGCCATGTAGACCACCACCACCGAGAGTCCTGGAAGTAACAGGGATGATGAGATGAAAGAGCTAAGAATAGTAGAACTTGAAACAACAGAGTTAGCCATGGGTGTTAGTGCAAAACCGCTTGGCTTTTTTTTGGCTTTGGGTGCGGCTATTCATGCAGGCCATATAGAGCTGACAACATTCGGTGTCGTATCAGCTATTAAACTAATAAGAACAGTACTACCAAAATACAGCCAATGAAGGGCCTTAGGAAGACTGAGCCAAGGTTGGATTGTAGTATTTGGTTAGGCTAATCATGATGGCCATGTAGACCACCACCACCGAGAGTCCTGGAAGTAACAGGGATGATGAGATGAAAGAGCTAAGAATAGTAGAACTTGAAACAACAGAGTTAGCCATGGGTGTTAGTGCAAAACCGCTTGGCTTTTTTTTGGCTTTGGGTGCGGCTATTCATGCAGGCTATATAGAGCTGACAACATTCAGTGTCGTATCAGCTATTAAACTAATAAGAACAGTACTACCAAAATACAGCCAATGAAGGGCCTTAGGAAGACTGAGCCAAGGTTGGATTGTAGTATTTGGTTAGGCTAATCATGATGGCCATGTAGACCACCACCACCGAGAGTCCTGGAAGTAACAGGGATGATGAGATGAAAGAGCTAAGAATAGTAGAACTTGAAACAACAGAGTTAGCCATGGGTGTTAGTGCAAAACCGCTTGGCTTTTTTTTGGCTTTGGGTGCGGCTATTCATGCAGGCCATATAGAGCTGACAACATTCGGTGTCGTATCAGCTATTAAACTAATAAGAACAGTACTACCAAAATACAGCCAATGAAGGGCCTTAGGAAGACTGAGCCAAGGTTGGATTGTAGTATTTGGTTAGGCTAATCATGATGGCCATGTAGACCACCACCACCAAGAATCCTGGAAGTAACAGGGATGATGAGATGAAAGAGCTAAGAATAGTAGAACTTGAAACAACAGAGTTAGCCATGGGTGTTAGTGCAAAACCGCTTGGCTTTTTTTTGGCTTTGGGTGCGGCTATTCATGCAGGCCATATAGAGCTGACAACATTCGGTGTCGTATCAGCTATTAAACTAATAAGAACAGAACTACCAAAATACAGCCAATGAAGGGCCTTAGGAAGACTGAGCCAAGGTTGGATTGTAGTTTTTGGTTAGGCTAATCATGATGGCCATGTAGACCACCACCACCGAGAGTCCTGGAAGTAACAGGGATGATGAGATGAAAGTGCTAAGAATAGTACTACTTGAAACAACAGAGTTAGCCATGGGTGTTAATCCAAGACCGCTTGGATTTATTTTTGTATTGGGTGCGGCTAATCATGCAGGCCATATAGAGCTGCCACCATTCGGTGTTGTATCAGCTATAAAAATAATAAGAACTGTACTATCAAAATACAGACAATGAAGGGCCTATGAAGACTGAGCAAAGGTTGGATTGTAGTATTTTGTTCGGCTAATCATGATGGACATGTAGACCGCCCATAACAGGGATGAAAGTGGTAAGAATAGTACTAATTGAAACAACCGAGTTAGCCATGGGTGTTAGTCTAAGACCACTCTGCTTTTTTTTGGGTTTGGGTGCAGCTAATCATGAAGGCCAGATAGACCTGCCACCATTTGGTGTTGTAACAGGTATGAAAATGCAAAGAACAGTACTACTTAACACAACCTACTTACCATGGGTCCCAGAGCATATGTTTGGTTGTTATATTTTGTAAGGGTAATCATGCAGGCCATATAGACCTCCACCGATAGGGTGAGTATGAGTAACAGCTATTAAAATGCGAAGGACATTACTAATTAACACAACATAGTTACCATGGGTCGCAGACCAAGAGCAGATGTCTTATTATTATATTTTGTATGGGTAATCATCCAGGCCGTATAGACCTCACCAAATAGGGGGAGTTACAGAGATTAAAATGCTAAGAATGGTAGTACTTAAAACACAACCTCGTTAAAATAGGTAGCAGACCACATGTCTTATTATTATATTTTTTCAGGGTAATCTGGCAGGCCATATAGAACTCCCCCGATAGGGGGGGGGGAACAGGGATTAAAGTGCCAAGAAAAGTACTAATTGACACAAGCTAGTTGGGTCCAAGAACGCATGTTTGATTATTAGAATTTATTAGGGTAATTATATATCTAACAAATCTATCTATTTCTCTTCTATCGATTCAATCTAACTATCAATCTATGTATATCTATCTATAATATCTATCACTATCAATCTATCTTCTGTCCGGGATGTTTTGAGACAGCCACTTTGGGAATGTTAGTTGATTTAGACCCATTATGGCTTAAAAGCAGACTCTGCGTCAACTATGTAATTTTCCATGGGAGTTTTGCCAGGGATCCCCCTCCAGCATGCAACAGTCCAGGTGTTAGTACCCTTGAAACAACTTTTCCATCACTATTGTGGCCAGAAAGAGTCCTTGTAGGTTTTAAAGTTCGCCTGCCTATTGAATTCAATGGCGGTTTGCGCGGTTCGAAAATTTTAGGTTCGCGACATCACTAATAGTATGATGTGTAACAGGTGCTTTTAAATAAGCAGACCCATCAAAAACTCTGATATGCACTGGGGTTTGCTTCAATACACACAGTATTTTATTCTTTTTAACCAATGATAAATCAATAAATTCTCCATAGGCTCCAGAGTCAATGGCTCCAGAGTCAATCATTCCCTCAGTTTGGATGACTTGGCGATCCCACTGTAAAGACAAGGTAAGTGATTAATGAGAAGCAAACTTAGGAGTATGTATGGATTATATATTAGAAAGCTTACAAGGCTTACAAGGGCAAGAAGAAACAGTATGCTCACTGCTAGCACAATATAGGCAGAGATTGGCCAACTTCCTCCTAAGCTTTTATTCTTGTGATAGGGATCCCTTTGCAGCACCTATATCCATGGGGACTGAAGTTTGAGAAAGTTTCTTTGGAATATAAGTAGGAATTCCTTTTAGGTAGACTTGGGAATGAGTTTTTTCTGACTTCCTCTCTCTATAACGTCTGTCCAAGGAAATGCAGATTTTAATGAGAGCATCAAGGGTGTCCGGAAGTTCAAGTCGGGCTAACTCATCCTTAAGATGTTCCGCTAGACCCAATCTAAATTGGTTTCTGAGACTTAGTTGAGTCCACTCTGAGTCAGTGCTCCACATCTGGAAATCTGCCACATATTCCACCACAGTTTACATCCTCTTACAGGGTCCCCATGGTGGAAAAAAAAGTAATCCAGGGAATTGAGGATGGGGTCATCCTTTTCAAAGAATCTGTTTGCCCAGGCCCTTGGTTCACCTTTTAATCCAAGGTCTTTTTTTTATTAAAGATTTTAAGGAAAAGAAGAAAAAATACATATTTTATCAACAGATACTAATTGTAAGACAACCCAAAATATTTAACAATAGTAACAACAAATGTATGTTTTCACTTGGGTTAGAAGTGAGACAAGAAAAGAAAAGAAAAAAAAAACAAAGTAAGTAAAGAAAATTCTAAGGATATTACAATAGTTTCTGTGATTGTCCAGCATAAATTGTATGGTGATACTCGGAGGTCCATATGAAAGGGAAGCCTGTACAAGTTAAGCAGGAAAGGCTAGGTCTCCATTGACGTGTTAGAGGGAAAAGCTAATGACCCACCACCCTGTGAGAGTGAAGAATTCTTTTTAAGGTACTGCTCCCAAATATCTTGTGAAATAATAAAATGGTCCCTATTGTCTAGTCTAAATGTACTATATTCCTCTAGCTCTAGAAGGTCAGAGACCATATTCTTCCATTGCGTCATGCTAGGGGGCTCAGAGGACTTCCAATTTTTAGCAATGAGAGATTTAGCACTATTTATGAATATGCGAAAAAGTATAAGGTATGACTTGGAGGGGAGTTTAATGTTCTTATTTAAAAGGAACAGAAGTGGATCACAAGGTAATGGTTTCTGGAAAATCTTTTCTATTTCATAGATAATAGATCTCCAAAAGGAGTTGATAGCATTACACCACCACCACATGTGGCCCATTCCACTGCCCACGTGTCCACATCGCCAGCAGCGGTTAGTTGTTGAGGGGTATAAAGTATGTAGACGACGTGGGGTGAGGTACCAATTATGTAGAATTTTATAATTCATTTCTAATATTCGGGCAGATGATGATGAGGATTTAGTGTTAATAAACATGGATGAAGCCATCTGTGGGAGGATGATAACCCCCAGTTCCCTCTCCCAGGACTCCAAGGAGGTGGGTAGGCTGCCGGGGGTGGGTGGGTGAGAATGAAGTATATTGTAGATAGGGTGTGGTTTAGTGTAGACGTGGATGAGAGTAATTGTTCTAATTTGGTCCGGGGTCTCAATAAATTAAGTTGTTGTTTGTGGGTCGTGATGTAATGGTGAACCTTCCTGTAAGTGAACCAATGTTGGGCCCATAAGAAGCCCATCTCTACTAATTGTGGGTGAGGGCGGAGGTGTTCGTTGTCTGAAATGTGGTGGATGGATATGTCTGAGCAGGGATCAAGGAACTCGAGAGGCCCCTCACAATCAGTCAGAGAGAACTCTTGGTTATGTATCAACGAGGTCAGAGGGGAGGGTCTGGATGAGAGATAGGGATTGTCCCTATTTGCTTTCTCCCATTAAGTCAGGGTCTCTTTGGTGATAGGGTTGTCTGTATTGCCCAACCAGTCTCCGCTTCCTGGGGTCCAGCAACTAGACCCCAGAACTAAACTAAAGAGCGACCCTCAAGAGCGACCCATCTTTTTTGAGTCCTATGGACTCTCCAGTCAAGTATTCTTTGAATAAAGACTGCTTGTCTATACAAATTCAAGTCTGGGACACCTAGGCCCCCATGTATGCGGGGGATCATCATAGTTTTAATATTGATTCTTGAGTGTTTTCCCCCCCAAATAAAAGAGTTAAATAGTCGCTGGAGACTGGCCAGGTTTCGAGGAGGGAGGGGGATGGGAAGGGCTTGTAACAGGTATAAAATTCTCGGGAAGGCGGTCATTTTAATTGCATTAATTCTACCCATCCAGGATAGGCGTCTGGAGTGCCAGGAAGATAGGTCGCGTTCTAGTGATGTCTTTAGAGAGGTAAAGTTTAGGTGGTGAACCAGGTCTAATTCGTCTGTAAGGTATGTGCCTAAATATTTCAAGGAGTTTGAGCATTGACGGAAGAGACAAGAGGATCTAAGGTGTTGTGTAATAGTAGGTGTCATGGAAACCCCTAAAAATTCAGACTTGGAATGGTTAACGAAAAAGTTGGTCAATTTATTGAAAAGTGTGAGTTCGTCTAGTAGGGCGGGAATGGACTTAATGGGATCAGTAAGTGTGAAAAGTATGTCGTCTGCGAACAGAGACAACTTATATGAGTCATCTCCGATCGAAATACCCTGTATCTCTGTGTTTTGTTGGACTTTGATGATGAAGGTTTCTAGGAGGCAAACAAATAGCAAGGGTGACAGGGGACACCCCTGTCTGGTACCTTTTGATATCTGGAAAGGGGTGGATAGTATACCATTAACTGAAATTCACGCGCTCGTGCTATTATATAGTGCGAAAATTCTATGAAGCGTGGGATCTCCAAGGCTGAAAGTTTGAAGGGTGGCTCTGAGGAAGAACCAACCGTTGCGGTCGAAGGCTTTCTCCGCGTCGGTGGATAGGAATAGTGTGGGAAGATTACGCTTCTTAGAGTGCCAGAGGAGGTGGAGGTTACGGACCGTATTGTCCCTTGCTTCTCTGAAGGGAATAAAACCGACCTGATTGTGATGGATCAAGGATGGGAGATAGCGATTTAGTCTGGTTGATAAGATTTTAGCGTAGATTTTTATATCTGCGTTCAGCAGGAAAATCAGCCTGTAGTTGGGGATGGAGTCGGAAGGTTTGTTAGGTTTAGGGATTACAGAGATGTGCGCTTGAAGGGATAGGGAAGGGAAGGAGGCCCCATTGTCTATATCCAAGAAATGGGCTAGGAGGGGGGGGAGCCAGTATATCGATAAATTTGGAGTAGTACGAATGACTAAAACCATCTGGGCCTGGGGCTTTTCCAGGGGGAGAGGAGCGGATAGCGGTCTGAACTTCTTTTAAGGTGAGGGGGGAGTCTAAGTCCGATTTCTGGTCTGCAGAAAGGGTAGGAAGGTCAAGAAATGTTAGTTAGTCAGTAATAGCAAGCTGAGATGGGGGGGTCATGTTTCTATGTAAATTGTATAGGTCCTCATAGTAGGTTCTAAAGTTGTCAGCAATATCAGAGGAGGAATTCCAAGTTTTCCCTTTGGGGTCTTTTATGGACATAATATAACTTTTTGCGGATTTATTACGTAAGAGTCTCGCCAAAAGCCTGCCCTGTTTGTTACCCCCCTCGTAAAATCTCCTTTTTAGGAAGAGGGCCCTACGTTTGGCCTCTCTACCCAAGAGAAGGTCTAATTGTTTCTGTTTGTGCTGAATGTGTTCGAGTAGGGAGTGGGATTTTGGGTATCTCTTATGTGAGTCTTCCAGTTTTTAGTTCCTCTAGTAAGTTTTTAAGGGCTAGTGAGTTTTGTCTATCTCTATCCGCTTTGATAGCTATTAGTTCCCCTCTAATAATGCACTTGTGGGCTTCCCATATGTTGAGGGGTAAGACCTCAGGGGTGGAATTTAGATTGAAGTATGCTACAAGTTTATCGTGTATTTGTAATTGGGTCATGGGTCAGTCAATAGGGACTCATCTAGCCTCCATGTACGATCGTGTCTCTGGGATGTGGGCCAGCTTACTGAGATACTGATCATGGCGTGATCGGACCAAGTTATAGGGTCGATATCTGAGGCGTGAACTAAGGTTAGGCTGGTGACATCAATCATCAAGTAGTCGATGCGGGAGTAGTTTTGGTGGGGATAAGAATAAAATGTAAAGTCTTTTTCCTGTGGGTGGAATATTCTCCAGGCATCATGGACTTTTAATTTTGTCAAGGACGACCTAATGAGTTTAAGGTTTTTTTGGGGTGTGGAGGAGAAACCAGATGAGCAGTCTATCTTGGGGTTGAGGGGTATATTAAAATCACCCCCTAGGATCAGTGTGCCTCTAGTGAATTCAGAAATTATATTACAGGCTTGGGTAAAGAAACGTGAAGGATTGGAATTAGGTGAATATATGTTGGCGATGGTAATGACTTTGTTAAAAAGTCGCCCAGTAATGACCACCAGTCTGCTCTCCCTGTCCTTATATATGTTAGTGAGGGTTAAAGGAATCTGTTTTCTAATCAAAATTCCCACCCCATTATGTTTTGAAGTGTGGGAAGAGAAAAATGCCTGACCGAATCTTCTAAGAGACTGTAGGGGCTCCCTGCCCTTCCGGAAGTGGGTCTCTTGTAGTAAGACGATATCGTATTTGAGCTTTTGATAATCCCTCATGGCCATGGTCCTTTTCTGGGGAATGTCAAGCCCCTTAACATTATGGGAGGAGACAGTGATAGATCTAGGGGTCCTATCCATGTCTATATGTGGTTGGAGAAGCTAAGATTAGGTGTGAAGGCAGTGAATGTATAGGAATATGCCTAACATGGGGACAGAAATGTATGATTTGTAGGAAAGTACCTTTATGTATCGTGGTGTAGTAATGTGTAGAGTTACCTGTCGTCGCTGGAGACCTGATAGGGTAGTGGAGCATAGAGGTATAGAAGCGAGCGGAAGGCCCTGGGAGAGCAGTTGATAGGAGGACATTGCAAAAGACATTAAAGCTGGAACAAATTAAACAGAAATATAGATGGTTAATAACAATAAAACAACTAAAGAGAACCTGAATAAACAGTAAAACATAAGAGCAAAAAACATAAAGTAAGCCGCAACTACAAGTGTTGTGGCCTGGATAAGGTTGTAAGAACATCATCCATGGGGGAGGCATGATGTTGGGGAACCTTTGAGGGTAATTAATAACTGTATTAGAAATATTGGCACGTTCAGAATAATTAATATAACTCATAACTCAGTTGGGTTGGTAGGTTTGGGGAAGTAGAAACTGAACATCAAACATATAAAGATTTCAACCTTAAAAAGTCTGTATTATATGAACGTCCCAAAACACTTGTGGGTGATCCACAGTAGGGAGGGGTCCAGGTGATCCCCCCATTTTAAGGGGTCTAAGTGGATGAGTGATATACTGGAATGTTGAACTGGTGGTATTTGTAAAGATAAACATGGGAGGTTGCCTTTAGAGTTAGGGATCTGCAGGTGAGGAGGAGGGTCCTGTCTTCCGTCTTTTAGATGCCACTTTGGACTAATTGAGTCTATGTTCTTTGGGGTGTTCCTCTTCAAGTGGTGTCACTTGGAGTGGGGTGTCTATGATTTTCTCGGGTGGAGGTTCAAATGAGAGGTTAAGTCTCTTAGAGATGTTTTCTAGATCTGAGAAACTTTTATATATGATCTGACTTCCATTGTGGGAGATGATGAGGCTGAATGGGAAACCCCACCTGTATCTGATGTTATTGTCTTGGAGGGTTTTGGTAATGAAATGAACTTCTCTTCTCCTTTGAACCGTCTGAGGGCAGAGATCTTGAAATACTTGTAGGGAGTGGTTGTGAAATTGGATTGATCGTATGGTCCTGGCGGCCTGCCATATTTCCTCTCTGGTGGTGAATTTAAGGAATCTGAGGATTACATCCCTGGGGGGGGGGGCAGGTGGTTTAGCGGGGGGGTCTTAGGGCCCTATGTACCCTCTCAATGTCTTCGCCCTGAAGAGGTGGGGTATGAGGAAGGAGATAATGGAAGAATTCTGTGACAAATGCTTTAAGTTGGTCGGTAGAGATGTCTTCAGGAATTCCCCTCAGGCGAAGGTTATTCCTTCTACCTCGATTCTCGAGGTCCTCTATTTTATCAGACAAGTTTTGAATCATGGAATCATGAATAGAAAGTTGTTGTGTGTTAGTGCTGACCATGGAGTTGAGTTGTTCTTGGCCTTCTTCAATATATTCTATTCTAGATCCCAGATCATTGAGATCTTTTTTTAAGTCTTTAATTTTGTCTTTAATAAACTTCTTCAGGGACTCTATGTCTGATTTTGAGGGGAGGCCCACTATTTGAGACTGTATAGATTGAAGCGGGTCATGTGGGGAGTTGTGGCCAGGGTCTGCGGAAGATTGGTCTGAGGTCTGTGTGGCCTCCAGAGTCGGAGGTTCGTGTGGGTGAAAGAACAAGCAAACAGAGGGACCAAGGGGTTGTGGCTTTGTCTACTTATCAGGCTTATTACCTTTCTTGCTTGCCATTATAGCCAGGGATGAGGAATTATTAAGGGCTCAAAGTAGGTGGCAGGGGCAAAACTAGCCCTCCTCAGGTTGTGGGGAGTACAACAGACAGGCAGTCTCACTTTAAGGTGCAGATCATTAAAAGGAGTTGCAGTGACTTTTCGCCAGATAACTATCACTTCTATTAATTAATGCCCTCAGAGGGGAGCAACAGTGAGTGTTAAAGTCACACTATGAGAGGTTGCGTGATTGCAGTGTCTTTCAGCTCACAATTTGGTGTGGATTCACCTTGTGGCCTGAGCCTACCAAGAAGTGTATTGCCTAATGAGCATTGCAGGAAGCACTGCTGACTGGGATTTTGATTATCACTTTGTGGGGGAGGCATACTTTATATGATTTATGTGCGGCCTGTGGTAGCTGATCTCTCACTCCAGCCCTTCCAAAAAAAAAATTAAGTATACTGTTTATGCCAGTTTTTATGAGGCCATGTGTTAGGTGGTAATTGAAAATATTGTGTGTTTCCCCCTCTAGGTGAGCCCAGCAGTGTCTTGATGCGGTGATTGTAACGCCAGTGAGGGCTGATATCGGGACTCACCATGTGGAGGAAGCACAGGAGCCGGCCCCCAGTACCGGGATCTCAATGCAGCAACGGCCAGACTGGCTGGTTTGCTATGGTGGCGCCTCGATGTTCAGGTAGGGGAGTCTCTTAGTGGGTATTGGTCCGGCAGCTTGCAATAGTTGTCAGGATCTGGTAGATGATGTACGCTGGGTGGCAAGATGGCGGCCGCAGCTCCAGCCTCAGTGACACTGAATAATCTGCCCGGTGCTCCCTCCTCCTGCCCAAGTAGTGAATGGGCTACCAGATCTTCTGATGTAGGATTAGGGTAAGGTTTGGGTGGTTCAAAGTGACATAGGTGCCAAACTGACTGCTCAAAGGCCCCAACAGCTCCGGAGCTCTCCTACAAAGCTGCCATGCACCAGCACGGTGTAGCTCCGCCCCCCCTTGGTTCACCTTTTAAGTATGAAATCAAAGTACAGACTTTGACTTTATCTGTTCTGTATGTTCTCGGTTTTAATGAAAACATAAGGAGACAGGCGTTTTTAAAGTGCCTGAAATCAGACCTATTCCCAGAGAAGGTAGTGGGATGATTAAGAGTGGGTGCAGGTGATTCAGATGTTTTAGTAGTAACTATGGGGCTCATTTATCAAGCTCTGAGTGGAGCTTGAAGGGCCGTGTTTCTGGCGAGTCTTCAGACTCACCAGAAACAGCAGTTATGAAGCAGCAGTCTAAAGACCCTGTCCACCTGCTCTGATGAGGCGCACAGGAATCTCTGGAATTCAACCCGATTGAGTACAATTGGGTTGATTGACACCTCCCTGCTGGCGGCCGCGAGTCAGCAGGGGGAAGTGTTGCACCAGCAGCTCTTGTGAGTTGCTGGTGCAATGTTAAATACGGAGAGTGTATTGCTCTGCATTCAGCAAGGTCTGTCAGATCAGGTCCTCAAGACCTTTGATAAATAGGCCCCAATATCTTTAAAAAGTCAATTTCTCTGCCTGTACTTCTGTTAAACCCCTGCCCAAGTAATCCCCCTTTTGATTAAGTGTGCTAAAGTGTAATTCTAATTCCTTAAGATCCATTTTCAAAGGTAGAATAGGATAAACAAAAAGAAAAACAAAAGGCTTTGTTTATATATATATATATATATATATGTACAGTATATATTTATCTTGATGTAGGATTCAGTTATACTGCAATGATACTCTTTTTTTTCAGATAAATGTTGCTTATATATATGATACGTTTGTGTCTAAAAGTATTATCAAAAACAAAATGAGAAGTTATAATCTGATAGAAAATGCTATGTAGTGTTACTCAGATAAAAGCTGAGGAGGAGTTACCTTAGCTAAAATGGAGTTCAAACGAATGTTATAATGAACTTCCTAGCACATACTTAATACTTCCCAAAGAACACACAGGTTGGTAAGGTGATGTGCACAAACATTAGATTAATAAATCAGTACCTGTCAGGTTTTATGAAGAGAAAAATCCAGTGTAAGCTGTTCACAAAAGAGACTGTGAGGATCCACTTTGCAGCTGTAACAAGCAAACAGGAAATGAAGGCAGTCAGGTAGAAGAATGACAGGGAAACTCCAATATAATTGAGAAACAATCCTGAATACAGCAGGCATGCAGAAAAGGAGATCCGGAGGTTGAGAAATAGACAGGCAAACTTGAGAATCCTGAAACAACCTGGAAGCTGACAAACAGAGGAATAAATCAGCAGGTAAAACAGCAAGGCCCAGAGGTGAAGTGACTTGATAGTAATGCACCATACAAACAGCACAATAACTGAAGCAATTTGTGGAGGAGAGAGGATCCCTTAAATAGGCACTAAGTTTGAGAGGAGGAAATTATTTAAAGAGACAGTCATGATTGACTGATACATTACTAGGAGATTTAGTAGTGACCACGCTTAGAGGTAACCCAGTTTTATCCTTTAAGCATTGGCTTTTCCCGGCAGGATATCACAGTTTTTTAGCTGGTGTGAGTTAGAACCACAGTCTCAATCTCCTTCTTTTCTGTCTTTCAGATGCTGTGGGTTTGAGGGAGGAGAGATCCATGGGTTCCTCTACTGAGGTAACTGGAGGTGTTGAAGGGGTAGAGGATGGTCTAGGGACCGGACGAGTAAGAAGACGGGAAGGAAGGATTCTATGAGTTCTGTTTCTCTCAGCTTGTCTCTCCTGAAAGCGAGAGTCCAGAGTAATACAAAGTGCTATGAATTCATCCAGGGAAGTAGGGACATCACAATAGGTAAGCTTGTTGATGCGTTCATTCAAACCTCTCCTAAAGGCCATCTTGAAAGCACTGCCATGCCAAGTGGTCTTGAGTGCCAAAGTGCAAAACTCAATGGCGTATTGTGCCACAGTTCTATTACTCTGGCGGAGATCCAAGAGTGAGCAGCACGGCCGGAGGTCCCAAATACAGAAGTAAAGGCATCAGCATTGTTCAGGACAGGAGTTGAGCTCTGTGTTCCAGAAGAGGAAAGACCCAGGCTAGGGCCTTGTCTTTCAGTAAGGAAATAATAAAAGTGACCTTTGACTGATGAGACTGGAAGGTGTGGGATTCATTGTGAAAGTGCAGCCTGCACTGATTCAGGAAACCCCTGCAGTCGGTAGTACCATCATACTTGTCAGGCAATGTTATCCGGGGTATACTTCCAGAAGCAGGGGAAGGAGCTGCGACACTAACAGCAGGTACTGGCTGTGTAGCAACAGGAGCAGTGTTCTTTTCAGCAACCAGTGAGGAAAGTAAAGCGGTTATAGCCTGTAGTTTTGAATCCACAGTCTGCAATTGTGCAGTATGTGTTCCCAGCATCAGACCCTGACAAGTAACTGCATGTGCTACCTCATTTGGGTCCATGGCCCAAGTATAATGTAATGCTCGTGGGATATTCCACTATCATACCAAATTTGGCAAGTAGTCTTCTTATCCCACTTTCAAGTGGAATGATAGGAAATATCCCAGAGCAGAGAGAGAATTTGTAAAATGAGGTAAGCAGTACTCACAGCAGGCAGGGCAGTACTCAGCGGCAAAAGGGAGGTAATCCAGCAGTATGGCAGTTCAGGGGTAAACCAATAGAAGGACCAGGAACAAGCAGGAGTCAGCAACATAAGTATATCTAGCAGTAAAACAGTTCAGCGGTAAACCGATAGAATGGTCAGACAGGCAGAGTTCATCAACAGTAAAGAAGTTCAAAAACAAATAAAGAGAGAAGCGCACACAGAGTACGATTCAAGTGAAGATTTTTATTAGAATGGTGCACACACAACACACACTGTTGCACTTACTAGAAAGATGTAAAAACAGTAATTTCTAACAGACGTTGTTAGGATGTCCCTTCTGGGCTAGTTGTTAACACAATCCGATGGTGATCCGATGGTAGAGTTCCAAACACTGGCTTCAAAACCTGTTCGACATCCGGACTGCCGCCTACAGGTAATGTGAGGCCGGGTATACAGAAGGTATCAGCTGTCTATTTTGTGTAGAATCCTCAACGCGTTGTTTACAAGCGTTTACAAGTGATGACGTCATTATCTTAGCTCATGCTTCACAGTCGAAAATGGCGGGAAGCCAAGATGACTCTGCGCAAATTTTAAAACATTCTAACCTGACCTTTTGAAAAAGCCCAACCATAGATCAAGGGAAACGCGTCGAGGATTCTACACAAAACAGACAGCTGATAGCTTCTGTATACCCAGCCTCACGTTACCTGGATGCCGAACAGGTTTTGAAGCCGGTGTTTCGAACTCTACCATTGGATCGTGTTAACAACTAGCCCAAAAGGGACATCATAACAATGTCTGTTAGAAATGACTGTTTTTACATCTTTCTAGTAAGTGCAACAGTGTGTGTTGTGTGTGCACAATTCTAATAAAAGTATTCACTTGAATCGTACTCTGTGTGCGCTTCTCTCTTCTTTTGTTTTTCATATCTTCCTGTTACAGAGCCAAGCAAAGGATTACCTGGCTTGACAGGAGCAGCACCGGAGGAAGCCCGTTTTGAACAGAAGCCAAAAATTAAGCCTGTATCAAACCAAAGCCGAAATATAACTGGATATAAGGATACAAAGATACAAAATATCAAGACCGGACATCTTCAAAACAAACAGTTTATACTGGAATACCCTATATGTCTGAATCCCTTTTGTTTTACTCTATCACAGCCTAAAGCTATTTAGTTGTGATAGAAGTAAACTAATAATATTGTATCAGTTTTGGGACCGGTTATATAACACTGTGTGTACATATGTTCCACTGATATATTATCCATTTTTATCTATACCCTCAGATCAGTCAATTTCACACATATGGTATAGCGTTGTATTAACATATAAATGAGCGTTCTGTTACTGAGGTAGCTCCTCTTAAGTTAGTTTAAACTTTAAGTTACAAAATATGCACTAATAAATTAGACAAATTAATAGTATTATTTAAAAGATATAAAAATATCAATATTATTTGTATTAGATACATATATTTCAGGTTGAGCGCAATATCATCTTTTTTAGTACTCGTAAAGAAGTTCAGCAATTCAGGGGTTAAGACAAGCAGAGTAGTTTAAGAGTAGTTAAAACAGGTACGCCTAGATTTAGAGTTCTGCGGCCAAAGCTACGCGTGCTTTTTTCTGGCCGCACCTTTTTAAATACCGCTGGTATTTAGAGTTCACAGAATGGCTGCGTTAGGCTCCAAAAAAGGAGCGTATAGCATACTTACCGCAACTTCAACTCTCGATACCAGCGGTGCTTACGGACGCGGCCAGCTTCAAAAACGTGCTCGTGCATGATTCCCCCATAGAAAACAATGGGGCTGTTTGAGCTGAAAAAAAACCTAACACCTGCAAAAAAGCCGCGTTCAGCTCCTAACGCAGCCCCATTGTTTGCTATGGGGAAACACTTCCTACGTCTGCACCTAACACTCTAACATGTACCCCGAGTCTAAACACCCTTAGCCTTACACTTATTAACCCCTAATCTGCCGCCCCTGCTATCGCTGACCCTGCATATTTTTTTAACCCCTAATCTGCCGCTCCGTAAACCGCTGCTACTTACATTATCCCTATGTACCCCTAATCTTCTGCCCCTAACACTGCCGACCCCTATATTATATTTATTAACCCCTAATCTGCCCCCCACAACGTCGCCTCCACCTGCCTACACTTATTAACCCCTAATCTGTCGAGCAGACCGCACCGCTATTATAGTAAAGTTATTAACCCCTAATCCGCCTCACTCCCGCCTCAATAACCCTATAATAAATAGTATTAACCCCTAATCTGCCCTCCCTAACATCGCCGACACCTAACTTAAAACATTAACCCCTAATCTGCCGACTGGAGCTCACCGCGATTCTATAAATGTATTAACCCCTAAAGCTAAGTCTAACCCTAACACTAACACCCCCCTAAATTAAATATAATTTAAATCTAACAAAATAAATTAACTCTTATTAAATAAATTATTCCTATTTAAAGCTAAATACTTACCTGTAAAATAAATCCTAATATAGCTACAATATAAACAATTATATTATAGCTAGTTTAGGATTAATATTTATTTTACAGGTAACTTTGTATTTATTTTAACCAGGTACAATAGCTATTAAATAGTTAAGAACTATTTAATAGCTAAAATTGTTAAAATAATTACAAATTTACCTGTAAAATAAATCCTAACCTAAGTTATAATTAAACCTAACACTACACTATCAATAAATTAATTAAATACAATACCTACAATTATCTACAATTAAACCTAACACTACACTATCAATAAATTAATTAAATACAATACATACAATTACCTACAATTAAACCTAACACTACACTATCAATAAATTAATTAAATACAATATCTACAAATAAATACAATGAAATAAACTAACTAAAGTACAAAAAATAAAAAAGATTTAATTTACAAAAAATAAAAAAATATTTACAAACATTAGAAAAATATTACAACAATTTTAAACTAATTACACCTACTCTAAGCCCCCTAATAAAATAACAAAGCCCCCCAAAATAAAAAAATGCCCTACCCTATTTTAAATTTAAAAAGTTCAAAGCTCTTTTACCTTACCAGCCCTGAACAGGGCCCTTTGTGGGGCATGCCCAAAAGAATTCAGCTCTTTTGCCTGTAAAAAAAACACATACAATACCCCCCCCCAACATTACAACCCACCACTCACATACCCCTAATCTAACCCAAACCCCCCTTAAATAAACCTAACACTAAGCCCCTGAAGATCTTCCTACCTTATCTTCACCATACCAGGTTCACCGATCGGTACTCGGAAGTGTTGATCCAAGCCCAAGCGGGGGGCTGAAGAGTGACATCCATCCTCGGGCTGAAGTCTGGATCCAAGCGGCGGCTGAAGAAATCCATCATCGGGCTGAAGTCAGAAGTCCATCATCGGGATGAAGTCTTCTATCAAGCCGCATCTTCAATCTTCTTTCTTCTGGAGCGGAGTGGAGCCATCTTCTTCCAAGCCGATGCGTAACATCCTCTTCAACCGACGCCTACTCGCCGAATGACGGTTCCTTTAAATGACGTCATCCAAGATGGCGTCCCTCAAATTCCGATTGGCTGATAGGATTCTATCAGCCAATCGGAATTAAGGTAGGAATATTCTGATTGGCTGATGGAATCAGCCAATCAGAATCAAGTTCAATCCGATTGGCTGATACAATCAGCCAATCAGATTGAGCTCGCATTCTATTGGCTGATCGGAACAGCCAATAGAATGCAAGCGCAATCTGATTGGCTGATTGGATCAGCCAATCGGATTGAACTTGATTCTGATTGGCTGATTCCATCAGCCAATCAGAATATTCCTACCTTAATTCCGATTGGCTGATAGAATCCTATCAGCCAATCGGAATTCGAGGGACGCCATCTTGGATGACTTCATTTAAAGGAACCATCATTCGGCGAGTAGGCGTCGGTTGAAGAGGATGTTCCGCGTCGGCTTGGAAGAAGATGGCTCCGCTCCGCTCCAGAAGAAAGAAGATTGAAGATGCGGCTTGATTGAAGACTTCATCCCGATGATGGACTTCCGACTTCAGCCCGATGATGGATTTCTTCAGCCGCCGCTTGGATCCAGACTTCAGCCCGAGGATGGACGACACTCTTCAGCCCCCGGCTTGGGCTTGGATCAACACTTCCGAGGACCGATCGGTGAACCTGGTATGGTGAAGATAAGGTAGGAAGATCTTCAGGGGCTTAGTGTTAGGTTTATTTAAGGGGGGTTTGGGTTAGATTAGGGGTATGTGGGTGGTGGGTTGTAATGTTGGGGGGGTATTGTATGTGTTTTTTTTACAGGCAAAAGAGCTGAATTCTTTGGGGCATTCCCCGCAAAGGCCCTGTTCAGGGCTGGTAAGGTAAAAGAGCTTTGAACTTTTTTAATTTAGAATAGGGTAGGGCATTTTTTTTATTTTGGGGGCTTTGTTATTTTATTAGGGGGCTTAGAGTAGGTGTAATTAGTTTAAAATTGTTGTAATATTTTTCTAATGTTTGTAAATATTTTTTTATTTTTTGTAACTTAGTTCTTTTTTATTTTTTGTACTTTAGTTAGTTTATTTATTTGTAGATATTGTATTTAATTAATTTATTGATAGTGTATTGTTAGGTTTAATTGTAGATAATTGTATTTAATTAATTTATTGATAGTGTAGTGTTTAATTGTAACTTAGGTTAGGATTTATTTTACAGGTAATTTTGTAATTATTTTAACTATTTTAGCTATTAAATAGTTCTTAACTATTTAATAGCTATTGTACCTGGTTAAAATAAATACAAAGTTGACTGTAAAATAAATATTAATCCTAAAATAACTATAATATAATTATAATTTATATTGTAGCTATATTAGGGTTTATTTTACAGGTAAGTATTTAGATTTAAATAGGAATAATTTATTTAATAAGAGTTAATTTATTTTGTTAGAATAAAATTATATTTAATTTAGGGGGGTGTTAGGGTTAAAATTAGCTTTAGGGGTTAAAAAATGTATTAGAGTAGCGGTGAGCTCGATCGGCAGATTAGGGGTTAATACTTGAAGTTAGGTGTCGGCGATGTTAGGGAGGGCAGATTAGGGGTTAATACTATTTATTATAGGGTTATTGAGGCTTTAGTGAGGCAGATTAGGGGTTAATAACTTTATTATAATAGCAGTGCAGTCAGCTCGGCAGATTAGGGGTTAATAAGTGTAGGCAGGTGGAGGCGACGTTGTGGGGGCAGATTAGGGGTTAATAAATATAATATAGGGGTCGGCGGTGTTAGGGGCAGCAGATTAGGGGTACATAGCTATAATATAGCTGGCGGCAGCGTGCGGACGGAAGATTAGGGGTTAATAAGTCTAGGTAGCTGGCGGCGGCGTTGTGGGGGGCAGATTAGGGGTTAATAAATATAATATAGGGGTCGGCGGTGTTAGGGGCAGCAGATTAGGGGTACATAGGGATAACGTAGTTGGCGGCAGTGTACGGAGCAGAAGATTAGGGGTTAAAACATTTTTAAAGAGTGGCAGCGATGTGGGGGGGCCTCGGTTTAGGGGTACATAGGTAGTTTATGGGTGTTAGTGTACTTTAGAGCACAGTAGTTAAGAGCTTTATAAACCGGCGTTAGCCCAGAAAGCTCTTAACTACTGACTTTTTTCTGCAGCTGGAGTTTTGTCGTTAGATTTCTAACGCTCACTTCAGCCATGACTCTAAATACTGGAGTTAGAAAGATCCCATTGAAAAGATAGGATACGCAATTGACGTAAGGGGATCTGCGGTATGGAAAAGTCGCAGCTGGAAAGTGAGCGTTAGACCCTTTAATGACTGACTCCAAATACCAGAGGGCGGTAAAATCCAGCGTTAGGAGCCTCTAACGCTGGTTTTGACGGCTACCGCTTAACTCTAAATCTAGGCCGTAGAGTTTATCAACAGTAAGGCAATCCAGCAATTCAGGGGTTAAGGCAAGCAGTGTAGTCAAACAGGCAGAGTTCATCAACAGTTAAGCAATCCAGCAATTCGGAGTTTAAGGCAAGCAGCATAGTCAAACAGGCAGAGTTCATCAACGGTAAGGCAATTCAGCAATTCAGGGGTTAAGGCAAGCAGCGTAGTCAAACAGGCAGAGTTTATCAACAATTAAGCAATCCAGCATACAAATATACAGCACCCAGGAGCACAAGAAGTAACACATATACTTGGGCACAGGTGAGAGAGAATGAGGCCTTTATATAGGGAAGACAGGACAGGCGATGATGATGTCATCACCGTGCTGCAGTTACCCTGCCATATCCCTAGAAACAGGAGGAGTGCCTGTGCCCATGGCAATGGCCACAGCAGAGCAGAGGAGCAGCGTGACACATACAGTTGGTATAGTTATTTAGAAATATAAAAGTGTGATCACTTAATACTGTAAAAAAGTAGACAAGGGTTTACTAAAATGGAGTCATGGTTTAGACCTGTACACACAGCATGCTTGCATACGTCTACACTTTAATTTAGATGCCTGTTATACACACATATTGCTTACATGCATACACAGAGGAGCCCATTTAACAAGCTCCATAGGGAGCTTGTGGGTCCGTGTTTCTGGCGAGTCTGAAGACTCGCCAGAAACACAAGTTATGGAGCTGCAGTCCAAAGACAGCTGCTCCATAACCCTGTCCACCTGCTCTGAGCAGGCGGACAGGAATCGCCAGAAATCAACCCGATCGAGTAAGATCAGAGCATATTGCTCTCTGTATTCAGCGAGGTCTTGCGGACCTGATCCACAGTGTCGGATCAGGTCCGCAAGACCTTTCTTAAATAGGGGCCAGAGACTGGAATGTGCAAACTTATTTAACAGTTTGAGGTCATCTGGAATGTAACATAAACCCTTTACCTGAAATTAAGGTATTGTTTTAATTTAATGGTGAAATAATACACAGTGTATAGTTTATACTTTTCTCAAGGATATGAAGATGCCAGCATAATTATATTCCAAGGTTATTGTAAAGTACTGAGGATAATTTTTGTCTTTTTCTAATTTTCCTGGTTTGCATTTTGCACTAGGAAAAATGAATATCCTACTTAGGTGGCCTATAAATGAATATGTCCTTTATTCAAATTAATCATCTTAGCTTTGCAGCAATATTACATATTTATAAGTGGTACGCTGATGTGATGCTTTGCTGTGTTGTGATGTGTGAAATATAGTTATGGAGGTTTCACTGCTTATAGGCAATTTATTGTAATTCTGATATCAACTATAAGGATGTAATGAATACAATATTGATATGCTATAATAAAATAATGAGTTTCTTTGATATATTGAACAGACTGAACAAATTATGTTAACAAAAGGCATTTCTTGGACTCTGTGTTGTTGGATTCTATTTTAACATTATCAAGAAATTTATTTTACTATCAAGGTCATCCAGGTTGTCAGTTCAATATTCAAATGCTCAATTTCTATTGAGAGACACATTTTGTTTGACAAAAAGATTAAAAAAGACAGATGCAATTTTGAATATAAATTATATAGGTGCAGTTTTTAAAATACTTACGGCTAGATTACGAGTTGTGCGTTAAGGTAAAAAAGCAGTGTTAAGAGGTCCTAACGGTGCATTTTCACTACCGCTGCTATTACGAGTCTTGAAGGTTTAGGGTAACCACACACTTCTTTGGCCTTACCGCAAAATGACTTACGTAAACTTTGTAAAGTCTTTTTTCTATGGGACTTTGTTAGCGCCGGTATTATGAGTCTGTCCTGGGAGGCCAAAGAGTGAGCGGTACACCCTACCCCGTCTAGAGTCCTAATGCATTTAAAAGTCAGTAGTTAAGAGTTTTATGGTACAACGCTGTAACATAAAACTCATAACTAAAGTGCTAAAAAATACACTAACACCCATAAACTACCTATTAACCCCTAAACTGAGGCCCTCTCGCATCGTAAACACTAAAATACATTTTTTAACCCCTAATCTGCCGCTCCGGACACCGCCGCAACCTACATTATATTTATGAACCCCTAATCTGCTGCCCCCAACATCGGCGACACCTACATTATATTTTTTAACCCCTAATCTGCCGCCCCAAATGTTGCCACCACTATACTAAATGTATTAACCCTAACACCCCCTAACTTAAATATAATTAAAATAAATCTAACTAAAAATTCCTATCATTACCTTAATAATTCCTATTTAAAACTAAATACTTACCTATAAAATAAACCCTAAGCTAGCTACAATATAACTAATAGTTACATTGTATCTATCTTAGGGTTTATTTTTATTTTACAGGCAAGTTTGTATTTATTTTAACTAGGTAGAATAGTTATTAAATAGTTATTAACTATTTAATAACTACCTAGCTAAAATAAATACAAAAGTACCTGTAAAATAAAACCTAACCTAAGTTACAATAACACCTAACACTACACTATAATTAAATAAATTAACAAAATTATATACAATTCCCGAAATTAAATTAAATTAGCTAAAGTACAAAAAACCTCCCACTAAATTACAGAAAATAATAAACAAATTTCAAGATATTTAAACTAATTGCACCTAATCTAATAGCCCTATCAAAATAAAAAAGTCCCCCCAAAATAAAAAAAACCCTAGCCTAAACTTAACTACCAATAGCCCTTAAAAGGGCCTTTTGAGGGGCATTGCCCCAAAGTAATTAGCTCTTTTACCTGTAAAAAAAAAATACAAACAACCCCCCCAACAGTAAAACGCACCACCCACATAACCAACCCCCCAAATAAAATACTTTCTAAAAAAAACCTAAGCTCTCCATTGCCCTGAAAAGGGCATTTGGATGGGCATTGCCCTTAAAAGGGCAGTTAGCTCTTTTGCAGCCCAAAGTCCCTAACCTAAAAATAAAACCCACCCAATACACCCTTAAAAAAAACACTAACCCCCTGAAGATCGACATACTGTTCTGAAGATCCGACATCCATCCTCATGGAAGCAGCAGAAGTCTTCATCCAACCGGGTCGAAGTCCTCAACGAAGCCAGGAGAAGTCTTCATCCAAGCCGGGCGAAGTGGTCCTCCAGACGGGCAGAAGTCTTCATCCAGACGGCATCTTCTATCTTTATCCATCCGACGCGGAGTGGCTCCATCTTCAAGACATCCGACACGGAGCATCCTCTTCATCCAACGACTAAAGACGAATGAAGGTACCTTTAAGTGACGTCATCCAAGATGGCGTCCCTTAGATTCTGATTGACTGATAGAATTCTATCAGCCAATCAGAATTAAGGTAGAAAAAATTATGTTGGCTGATGCAATCAGCCAATAGGATTGAAGTTCAATCCTATTGGCTGATCCAATCAATACATTTTGTTTAGTTGCGGCGACATTGGGGACGGCAGATTATGGGTTAATAAATGTAGGTAGATGGCAGCGACATTAAGGGTGGCAGATTTGGGGTTAATAAATATAATGTAGGTGTCGGCAATGTTGGGGGCAGCAGATTAGGGGTTCATAAAAACAATGTAGGTGGCGGCGGTGTCCGGAGCGGCAGATTAGGGGTTAATAAGAATAATGTAGGCGTCAGCGATGTCGGGGGCGGCAGATTAGGGGTTAATATGTGTAAGATTAGGGGTGTTTAGACTCAGGGTTCATGTTAGGGTGTTAGGTGTAGACATAAATTTTATTTCCCCATAGGAATCAATGGGGCTGTGTTACTTATTTATACGCTGCTTTTTTGCAGGTGTTAGACTTTTTCTCAGCCGGCTCTCCCCATTGATTGCTATGGGGAAATCGTGCACGAGCATGTACGACCAGCTCACCACTGACATAAGCAGCGCTGGTATTGAAGTGCGGTAAGGAGCAACATTTTGCTCAACGCTCACTTCTTGTCTTTTAACGACGAGTTTGTAAAAACTTGTAATACCAGCGCTGTAGGAAAGTAAGCGGTGAGTAAAAACTGCTCATTAGCACCGCATATCTTCTAACGCAAAACTCATAATCTAGCCGTTAGGCATTTTGGAATCATCTAAAAAAATGTGGAAAATGAAGGATTGTAGCTTTGATTATTAGTGAACAAAAATAAAATAAAAAGTATTATTGTTTTAATATATATAAAAAGTGATTTTTTTTTTCCGTTACAGTGATAATACAATATTTTCAAGGGCTGCAGCTAAAATACCTTAATTGATTTGGTTCAAATTGTCTAGGAATAAAATACGCCTAGATTTAGAGTTTGGCGGTAGCCGTCAAAACCAGCGTTAGAGGCTCCTAACGCTGGTTTTTACTGCCCGCTGGTATTTGGAGTCAGTCATTAAAGGGTCTAACGCTCACTTTGCAGACGCAACTTTTCCATACCGCGGATCCCCCTACGCCAATTGCGTATCCTATCTTTTCAATGGGATCTTTCTAACGCCGGTATTTAGAGTCTTGGCTGAAGTCTTGGCTGAAATTCAAGCCGCAGAGAAAAACCAGGAGTTAAGAGCTTTTTGGGCTAACGCCGGTTCAAAAAGCTCTAAACTACTGTGCTCTAAAGTACACTAACACCCATAAACTACCTATGTACCCCTAAACTGAGGCCCCCCCACATCGCCGCCACTCGATTCAATTTTTTTAACCCCTAATCTGCCGACCGCACACCGCCGCCACCTACGTTATACTTATGTACCCCTAATCTGCTGCCCCTAACACCGCCGACCCCTATATTATATTTATTAACCCCTAATCTGCCCCCCTCAACGTCGCCAACACCTACCTACACTTATTAACCCCTAATCTGCCGACCAGACCTCGCCGCTACTATAATAAAGTTATTAACCCCTAATCCGCCTCACTCCTGCCTCAATAACCCTATAATAAATAGTATTAACCCCTAATCTGCCCTCCCTAACCTCATCGACACCTAACTTCAAGTATTAACCCCTAATCTGCCGACCGGACCTCACCGCTACTATAATAAATGTATTAACCACTAAAGCTAAGTCTAACCCTAACACTAACACCCCCCTAAGTTAAATATAATTTAAATCTAACGAAATAAATTAACTCTTATTAAATAAATTATTCCTATTTAAAGCTAAATACTTACCTGTAAAATAAATCCTAATATAGCTACAATATAACGAATAATTCAATTGTAGCTATTTTAGGATTAATATTTATTTTACAGGCAACTTTGTAATTATTTTAACCAGGTACAATAGCTATTAAATAGTTAATAACTATTTAATAGCTACCTAGTTAAAATAATTACAATATTACCTGGAAAATAAATCCTAACCTAAGTTACAATTAAACCTAACACTACACTATCAATAAATTAATTAAATAAAATACCTACAATTATCTACAATTAAACCTAACACTACACTATCAATAAATTAATTAAATACAATACCTACAAATAAATACAATTAAATAAACTAACTAAAGTACAAAAAATAAAAAAGAACTAAGTTACAAAAAATAAAAATATATTTACAAACATTAGAAAAATATTACAACAATTTTAAACTAATTACACCTACTCTAAGCCCCCTAATAAAATAACAAAGCCCCCCAAAATAAAAAAAATGCCCTACCCTATTCTAAAATTAAAATAGAAAAGCTCTTTTACCTTACCAGCCCTTAAAAGGGCCCTTTGCAGGGCATCCCCCAAAGAATTCAGCTCTTTTGCCTGTAAAAAAAAAACATACAATACCCCCCCCCCCAACATTACAACCCACCACCCACATACCCCTAATCTAACCCAAACCCCCCTTAAATAAATCTAACACTAAGCCCCTGAAGATTTCTCTACCTTGTCTTCACCACACCGGGTCCCGATCGGTCCAGAAGAGCCTCCGAAATCTTCATCCAAGCCCAAGCGGGGGCTGAAGAGTGACGTCCATCCTCCGGCTGAAGTCTGGATCCAATCGGCGGCTAAAGAATTCCATCTTCGGGCAGAAGTCTTCATCCTATCCAGGCAGAAGAGTCGATCCGGACCGGCAAACATCTTCACCCAAGCGGCATCTTCTATGTTCTTCCATCCGATGACGACCGGCTCCATCTTGAAGACCTCCGGCGCAGATCCATCCTCTTCTTGCGACATCCTAAGTCCGAATGAAGGTTCCTTTAACTGATGTCATCCAAGATGGCGTCCCTCGAATTCTGATTGGCTGATAGGATTCTATCAGCTGGTATTGAGAGTTGCAGTGGCGGTAATTTATGCTCTACGCTCCCTTTTTGGAGCCTAACGCACTGAAAACCCATCCATTCTGTGAACTCTAAATACCAGCAGTATTTAAAAGGTGCGGCCAAAAAAAAGCATGCGTAGCTAACGCACCCCTTCTAACGCAAAACTCCAAATCTAGGCCATAGTTTTCATTAGTTTCTTAAAACATTAAGGGCCAGATAATGAGTGGAGCGCAAACCTTTGCATGCAAAGTTTAAGGGGTTTACCGTGAGTGTTTGATCTCTACGCTTGTGTGCAATCGCAATTTACGCTGAAATGATTACCCTGTCCTCAGAGCTCTAGTTAACTGTGTAACAAACTGTTTCAAAATACATTACAAAGTACACTTACACACAAATTAACAACATCTAATAAAAATGATTTTAAAAAATATTGCACACAAAAGTTATAAGAACTCAAAGATAAGAGGTCTCAGGTGTTAAGGGGAAAAATGGCAGGCAAAGGGCTTTAACTTTGAGATACATACAGTGGGTATTGAAAAGAATCACCCCCCTTGAAAACAATCACATATTGTTGCTTTGCTGCCTGAAATAAAGACAGACTCAGTTTAGTTTTTATCCAGCTGAAATTACTCACTGAAACTTATAACATCCGAGTGAAAGATATAACACTAACATGTCAGACAAAAATAAAGACAATTCAAAAACAGAATTATTGAGTTGGGAAAAGGATCACCCCCTCCTAAAATTACTTGTAATCTCAATCAGGTGTTGCTAATCACCTTCTCAACGGCACACACACAAAGCCATTTGACCTTCAACTGTGATCAACTGTGGGTATATTGATTAGTTCAGCATTAAAAGAGCTTTCCTGGAGCATCTCATTCCCTGGTAGTGCAACTGAAGCAAACAATCAACTATGGGTGTCAAGGCACTGTCAAAAGATCTCCGGGATAATGTTGTGGACAGGCACAAGTCAGATGATGGATACAAGAAAATAGCAAAGGACTTATCAATGCCTAGAAGCACAGTGAATTATATTATTAAGAAGTGGAAGGTATTTGGTTCAACACATACCCTCTCTGGATCAGGATGTTGCTCCAAACTGGATTAAAGAGCCAGGATGAAACTGGTCAGAGAGGCTACCAAGAGGTCCACAGCAACTCTGAAGCAGTTAGAGGAATGTATGACAAAGAGTGGTCATTGTGTGCATGTGACAACAATATCATAAATTCTCCAAAAATGTGGCTTGTATGGGAGGTTGCACGCAAAAAGCCACTCCTCAAGAAAGGCCATATGCAGTCATGACTGAACTTTGCCATAACATACCTAAGAGATTCTGAGGCCACATGGAAATAGGTGTTATGGTCAGATGAGACTAAAATTTAATTTTTTTTGCCTCAACAACAAACAATATGTCTGGAGGAAATCCAATACAGCTCACCATCCAAAAAACACCATACCTACAGTAAAGCACGGAGGTGGTAATATCCTGTTATGGGGGTATTTCTCTGCAGCAGGCACTGGAACACTTGTCAGGATAGAATGAATAATGGATAGGGCAAAATACCATCAAATTATTAAGGAAAATGTGCTGCCATCTTCCAGGAAGTTGTCAATGGGAAGAAGGTTTACCTTCCAACATAACAATGACATACAGCACACAGCAAAAATGACCACACAGTGGTTGAAGAAGAAAAGGGTGAATGTCCTTGTATGGACTAGTCAGAGCTCAGACTTAAACCCCATTGAATATCTGTGGCATGATTTGAAGACTGCAATCCACAAACGGTCACCATCAAATGTAACAGAACTGGAGCAGTTCTGCAAAGAAGAGTGGGCAAATATTGCACAGTCTAGTTGTGCAAAGTTATTATAGACATATCCCAACATACTAAAGGCTGTAATTAAATCAAAAGGTGGTTCAACAAAATACTGACACAAGAGCGTGATCCTTTTTCCAACTCAATTATTCTGTTTTTGAATTGTCTATTTTTGTCTTACATGTTTGTGTTATATCTTTCACTTGGATGTTATAAGTTGCAACTGAATAAACAAAAAATGTGTCTGCCTTTATTTCAGGCTGCAAAGCAACAAAATGTGATTATTTCCACGGGGGTGATTCTTTTAAATACCCACTGTATACGTATATATATATATATATATATATATATATATATATATATATATATATATATATGACAGAACAAAATGCTTGCACTCACTGGTCTTTTTATGAAAAACTTTTACTTAGAACAAAAACTGTGACGTTTCGAGGACAGTATCCCCTTCTTCAGACAACGCGTGCATCAAACAATAGTGACTTTATACAATGTTGCAAACAAACCCCTCCCCCCAATTAGAGCAAAAAAACTCCAAACAAGTAACCATGGTGACCTATGAGTCACACTGTAAACAATCAAGTGTTAACATATTATTAGAAAATTATGTATAAGCCATCCTGGCTCCAAAATTAAAAGTGACTGCCCAAGTGCTGTTTAGAGGAACTGTGGAAAAATAGAAACTGAGGCGGATAACACACAGAACAGAAAAAGCGGAATGATAGTGTACATTCGGTCATTCAACTAACCCTTTCAACTCCATATCCATCAAACAGGGGGAGCATTAACTCAGTAATGGAAGGTTTAAACACTCACCAGGGGAGATACGTCCTTGATCGCTACGGACCCATACCACTGCAACACCACACAACGCTGTGTACAAAAACCCAGAACTAGCCAGGTCAATCATGTGGGGGGCGATGAGCCAATCACAGGAATTGTGTACTGCTGCCATGGTGATTGATCGCACCGAACCATACACAGCAGCTGCGGGACTAGAAGGAACAGATAATCACACTGTCAACAAAGATTTATAGTTTATAACGTGACAAATATAACCACATACACAGGGGATATAATCATAGAGGATCAGCCAACACCGCTAAGAGAGTCACCCATACCACCCTACATATCAGTAGATCTTTTGAAACAGTTACTGTAAACGTATGTACACACACCACCATAAATATCCATACAAACTGAATGCTGGGGCTAATGATATTAGTTACAAACCTCAACTGCGTAATCAATTACAAAGCGCAAATACATTGAGCCCATTAAATTGATATGTCAGATTTACTAACTAGATAGATTGCTGACAATGGAATATGGCCAAAATAGACCCATCCATGCCACGATAGGGGTTCACCTAAGCATTTTTCATCCATTCGGGAGCACATTCATATAGTGAAAAAATGTTAGAACATGCAAGTACCAAGACCCACTATTCACCAGTGGGGACTATGAAGAGAATAGGCAGCAAAGGTGTATATAGGTTAGTACAGCACCAGTTGAAATAATTGTTACATTAAATGATAAGTGGACTCTCTTGGTCCGTCATAAAAGGTTAGAAGGTAATGACATTCAGCAGGAAATGTCCATCAGAGCAGCGTACATAGCTATAGAAAGCAGTGCCAGTCGAACATTGTGTTTAGTCCATGGGGCTGCAAGGTGTTTAGCCGGAAGATCCACAATTATTTCAAATGGTGCTGTACTAACCTATATACACCTTTCCTGCTGAATGTCATTACCTTCTAACCTCTTATGACGGACCAAGAGAGTCCACTTATCATTTAATGTAACAATTATTTCAACTGGTGCTGTACTAACCTATATACACCTTTGCTGCCTATTCTCTTCATAGTCCACACTGGTGAATAGTGGGTCTTGGTACTTGCATGTTCTAACATTTTTTCACTATATGAATGTGCTCCCGAATGGATGAAAAATGCTTAGGTGAACCCCTATCGTGGCATGGCTGGGTCTATTTTGGCCATATTCTATTGTCAGCAATCTATCTAGTTAGTAAATCTGACATATCAATTTAATGGGCTCAATGTATTTGCGCTTTGTAATTGATTACGCAGTTGAGGTTTGTAACTAATATCATTAGCCCCAGCATTCAGTTTGTATGGATATTTATGGTGGTGTGTGTACATACGTTTACAGTAGCTGTTTCGAAAGATCTACTGATATGTAGGGTGGTATGGGTGACTCTCTTAGCGGTGTTGGCTGATCCTCTATGATTATATCCCCTGTGTATGTGGTTATATTTGTCACGTTATAAACTATAAATCTTTGTTGACAGTGTGATTATCTGTTCCTTCTAGTCCCGCAGCTGCTGTGTATGGTTCGGTGCGATCAATCACCATGGCAGCAGTACACAATTCCTGTGATTGGCTCATCGCCCCCCACGTGATTGACCTGGCTAGTTCCGGGTTTTTGTACACGGCGTTGTGTGGTGTTGCAGTGGTATGGGTCCGTAGCGATCAAGGACGTATCTCCCCTGGTGAGTGTTTAAACCTTCCATTACTGAGTTAATGCTCCCCCTGGTTGATGGATATGGAGTTGAAAGTGTTAGTTGAATGACCGAATGTACACTATCATTCCGCTTTTTCTGTTCTGTGTGTTATCCGCCTCAGTTTCTATTTTTCCACAGTTCCTCTAAACAGCACTTGGGCAGTTACTTTTAATTTTGGAGCCAGGATGGCTTATACATAATTTTCTAATAATATGTTAACACTTGATTGTTTACAGTGTGACTCATAGGTCACCATGGTTACTTGTTTGGAGTTTTTTTGCTCTAATTGGGGGGAGGGGTTTGTTTGCAACATTGTATAAAGTCACTATTGTTTGATGCACGCGTTGTCTGAAGAAGGGGATACTGTCCTCGAAACGTCACAGTTTTTGTTCTAAGTAAAAGTTTTTCATAAAAAGACCAGTGAGTGCAAGCATTTTGTTCTGTCATATCTAAGTTTTACTAGCACCCTGGCAGTCGACGATAAGTGAGAGTGCACATCTTCGCTATAAATATTACCTCTGTTGTTGCACCCACAAAGGAAGAGACCTCTCCTTAATTAGACTTCTTTTATTCACCCACTTGTTCCACTAACACCACGCCTGGACTGTGGTAATTAATAATGGATACTGATGTGGAAAACATACAGACCCTCACTTTTACTGAGGATGATGCTGCCAGAATTCTATTCAATCCTGAGGAGGACACTACCGGTGGCAATACAGCACAGGCCATTTATGTGACATTTTTGAAATTAAAAAAGAAAGAGGCAGACCTGCGACTGCATGGTGTCTATTTGTCAGAATATTATAGAAGGCTTATGATTCCAAGGGGTTTTAGGATACGCAACCAACCCACCATTGGACGCAACAACCCAGAGTTTTGTAAGCGCTGGTGCGCTATACTGAACAAATGCTCCCTAGACCTCATTCTCTTGGTCACAGAGGAAGTCAGGAACCAATTGGACAGAATTAAATCTGAGATTCAGGAATGGGAAAGGGAAAAGGTGCCCATTATGACTGATGACCCTTCAGAACAGTGGCTTGATAAGTTAGCCTCTCAGATTAAGAAATATAAGGACACCCTGGTGCAATTTAAAAATAGAAAATTGCAAACGGTAACAGATGACCATAAAGAAAAAATGGTGTATAGGTGGCTGAGTGGCAATGACAACAGAAGACCATTTCCTCAGAGACGTAGGAGACAAAGATTTTATACAAAACAGTCTCTGCAAACAGTGGATACCAGCTCTGGATCGGATACAGAGGCTACACAAGGTCCGAGCGGAGCAACTGGTAGCCAACCATCTGGTCATCAGGTTTTTCAAGGGGTCACTACCCGAGCCGGCCAACGAAGACGAGGAAGAGGCCGCACATTCGGAGGGGAGGCTGGAGAGAGAAAGCCACCAATACCTTCCAGAAAATAACCTCTGCTAGTCCCACTGAGGACCTAGTGGTGAACATCAGTGATTGAGTTTTATCTATGGCAGAGAGAAGTGTCTTGAACAGAGGTTTAAGTTTTGTCCCATCGGGCAAGGGTGATGATTTTTCCATGTATATTGATTGTCAAAAATTCCAACGATCACTCAGACTAAAAGAATTTTTTAAAGATTACTCCACTGATGGTGAGCAACACAAGTTCAAGACAAAGAGTTCCTTTGATCCTCCAAGCAACAATGCCAGCATTAAGACCTTTATGAGACTGGTCTCCCAGGACTTGAAAGGATATGAGTCAAATAGATACCATACTAACTTGTCTACACAAGAAAAGGAAGCCATTTCAACACTCTCTAAGGATCCTGATATTGTGATCCGCACCGCGGACAAGGGCGGTGCGGTAGTGGTATTAAACTATAAATATTATAGTGAAGAGATCAACCACCAACTCAGTGATCCTGAGACCTACCAAGTACTAAATACGGATCCTACTAAGAGCTTTCAACTTCTCATTGACCAGGCTATACAAGAGGGGTTATATGAAGGTGTGATTGATGAAGATACAGTTGGGTTTCTGAAGATTAAGCATCCAGTCTGCCCAATTCTTTACACACTACCCAAAATTCATAAAAATTTGGAGAAGCCCCCTGGTAGGCCCATCGTCTCTGCTCGCAACTCCATCACTTCTAGGCTGGCAATCTTTGTGGACCATTTCTTGCAACCACTGGTGAAGAACATGAGGTCCTATCTAAGGGATTCTACACAGCTCATTGAGGATATTAGAACCATTACATTCGAAGAGCCGTACATTCTGGTAACGGCAGACGTTAATAGTCTATATACCATCATCCCGCATGAAGCAGGGAAACAACGTGTGTCTGATGCCCTAGACAGATATCCCTATGTTGGTCCCCCTAGAGATTTTCTCATCAAATTACTTGATTTGAGCTTGAGGCTAAATTACTTCAGGTTTGAGGGCAGGTACCATCAACAAATATCGGGTACGGCCATGGGCTCGAACGTGGCCCCCTCACTAGCCAACATCTATATGGAGCATTATGAAACATCAGTGATGGAGATATATCAGAAACCTGAAGTACTATTCTATAAAAGGTACATAGACGATTTGTTGATTGTCTGGGGAGGTACAGTACCCGAGCTGGAGACATGGTTTGCGTATCTCAATTCCCTTTCTAATCCGGTAAAGTTTAAGCTGAAGTACGACATGTCAAGTATTGAGTTCCTTGACCTGAACATCTTTAAAATGGATAATGGCCAACTAGGAACCTCCTTGTTTAGAAAACCTACAGACAGAAATTCAATTCTACACGCCACCAGCAACCATCCAACAGCACTGCTCAAAGCAATCCCGAAAGCCCAACTTTGTCGGGCTGTTAGGAACAACAGTGATGTAACTAGAAGAGATCAACAACTAGAGGAAATGCAACAACGCTTCACACAAAGGGGATACAACCCCCACTTGATTCATCAGAGTAGAGTGACAGCTGAGAATGAGAACCGTGCCTTAACCACTACTAAGAGTAAAGACGAGCAGAGATTGACCTTTACAACTATATACAGCCCCATAACTAGATCTTTGGGAAAATCATTGCGTGAACATTGGCACATTGTACAAGGTGATCCTCGACTTCCTTTTAATGGCTGGCAACACCCCAGAGTGGGGTATAAACGAGACAAGAATCTAAAAGATCTTTTGATGTTGACTGACCCAACCCATTGTTATACTGCTGAGACATGGTTATCAGGAAGAAAAAAGAAACCGGGATGTTACAGGTGCTTGGGATGTACTACCTGCAATTCTATGATCCCAGGGGCCACTTTTGGCCACCCACATCGTAACCAGAGATATAAGATTAGACATGTGCTGACCTGCACTACCACACATATGGTTTATTTATTAAACTGCAGTTGTGGGCGTTTTTATGTGGGTAAAACCCCTGATGATGCCAGAACTCGGTTCGCCAACCATAGGTCTTCCATTAGGACATCCCTCAAAAAGGGTTCAAGCGACCAACCTGTGGCTAGGCATTTTGTGGAAAAAGGCCACGGTCTCCAGGACCTTAGATTCACCTTGATAGACCATGTTCCCCCATTAAGGCGAGGGGGTGATAGAGATACACTTCTCCTACAGATTGAGGCCAAGTGGATCTTCCGGCTAAACACCTTGCAGCCCCATGGACTAAACACAATGTTCGACTGGCACTGCTTTCTATAGCTATGTACGCTGCTCTGATGGACATTTCCTGCTGAATGTCATTACCTTCTAACCTCTTATGACGGACCAAGAGAGTCCACTTATCATTTAATGTAACAATTATTTCAACTGGTGCTGTACTAACCTATATACACCTTTGCTGCCTATTCTCTTCATAGTCCCCACTGGTGAATAGTGGGTCTTGGTACTTGCATGTTCTAACATTTTTTCACTATATGAATGTGCTCCCGAATGGATGAAAAATGCTTAGGTGAACCCCTATCGTGGCATGGATGGGTCTATTTTGGCCATATTCTATTGTCAGCAATCTATCTAGTTAGTAAATCTGACATATCAATTTAATGGGCTCAATGTATTTGCGCTTTGTAATTGATTACGCAGTTGAGGTTTATAACTAATATCATTAGCCCCAGCATTCAGTTTGTATGGATATTTATGGTGGTGTGTGTACATACGTTTACAGTAGCTGTTTCAAAAGATCTACTGATATGTAGGGTGGTATGGGTGACTCTCTTAGCGGTGTTGGCTGATCCTCTATGATTATATCCCCTGTGTATGTGGTTATATTTGTCACGTTATAAACTATAAATCTTTGTTGACAGTGTGATTATCTGTTCCTTCTAGTCCCGCAGCTGCTGTGTATGGTTCGGTGCGATCAATCACCATGGCAGCAGTACACAATTCCTGTGATTGGCTCATCGCCCCCCACGTGATTGACCTGGCTAGTTCTGGGTTTTTGTACACGGCGTTGTGTGGTGTTGCAGTGGTATGGGTCCGTAGCGATCAAGGACGTATCTCCCCTGGTGAGTGTTTAAACCTTCCATTACTGAGTTAATGCTCCCCCTGTTTGATGGATATGGAGTTGAAAGCGTTAGTTGAATGACCGAATGTACACTATCATTCCGCTTTTTCTGTTCTGTGTGTTATCCGCCTCAGTTTCTATTTTTCCACAGTTCCTCTAAACAGCACTTGGGCAGTTACTTTTAATTTTGGAGCCAGGATGGCTTATACATAATTTTCTAATAATATGTTAACACTTGATTGTTTACAGTGTGACTCATAGATCACCATGGTTACTTGTTTGGCGGTTTTTTGCTCTAATTGGGGGGAGGGGTTTGTTTGCAACATTGTATAAAGTCACTATTGTTTGATGCACGCGTTGTCTGAAGAAGGGGATACTGTCCTCGAAACGTCACAGTTTTTGTTCTAAGTAAAAGTTTTTCATAAAAAGACCAGTGAGTGCAAGCATTTTGTTCTGTCATATCTAAGTTTTACTAGCACCCTGGCAGTCGGCGATAAGTGAGAGTGCACATCTTTGCTATATATATAAACACAGAGAAAGTCCAGCACTCACTTACAAGCTCTCAGCTAAGATTAAAAGCAAAAATGGAAAGGTTAGTTACCACATTTGGCCAAATGGGACAATCCCAGGTACCACGTCAAGGTCCTTTCCAAAAACCTGGGACCCTAAAAAAGCCACACAATGCAAGCTCTCAATCAAAATAAACTGGGAACAAGTGAAGGGTGCACAGGCTTATGTAATCACCCCAGACATATACAAAACACGGAAGAGGACTGTACTCTCAGACCGGACCGGGTACACATCCTATAACCCTGCAACATGCTCAGCCCTGGGTGCTCACTGACACTCAGAAGGACCTGTCTGGGGTTAACTGCCTGTGACTCTGGGGACAGCACAGCATCCTGTGAGTGCCAGTGAGCACCCAGGGCTGAGCATGTTGCAGGGTCATGGGATGTGTACCCGGTCCGGTCTGAGAGTGCAGTCCTCTTCCGTGTTTTGTATATGTCTGGGGTGAATACATAAGCCTGTGCACCCTTCACTTGTTCCCAGAACTTGCATTGTGTGGCTTTTTTAGGGTCCCAGAAATTTAAAAGTTAATGCTTTCACAAGAGTTTTTCTTTCATGTAATTAGCAAGAGTCCATGAGCTAGTGACGTATGGGATATACATTCCTACCAGGAGGGGCAAAGTTTCCCAAACCTTAAAATGCCTATAAATACACCCCTCACCACACCCACAATTCAGTTTTTACAAACTTTGCCTCCGATGGAGGTGGTGAAGTAAGTTTGTGCTAGATTCTACGTTGATATGCGCTCCGCAGCAAGTTGGAGCCCGGTTTTCCTCTCAGCGTGCAGTGAATGTCAGAGGGATGTGAGGAGAGTATTGCCTATTTGAATGCAGTGATCTCCTTCTACGGGGTCTATTTCATAGGTTCTCTGTTATCGGTCGTAGAGATTCATCTCTTACCTCCCTTTTCAGATCGACGATATACTCTTATATATACCATTACCTCTGCTGATTCTCGTTTCAGTACTGGTTTGGCTTTCTACAAACATGTAGATGAGTGTCCTGGGGTAAGTAAATCTTATTTTCTGTGACACTCTAAGCTATGGTTGGGCACTTTGTTTATAAAGTTCTAAATATATGTATTCAAACATTTATTTGCCTTGACTCAGAATGTTCAACATTCCTTATTTTTCAGACAGTCAGTTTCATATTTGGGATAAATGCATTTGTTTCAATCATTTTTTCTTACCTTAAAAAATTTGACTTTTTCCCTGTGGGCTGTTAGGCTCGAGGGGGCAGAAAATGCTTCATTTTATTGCGTCATTCTTGGCGCTGACTTTTTTGGCGCAAATTTTTTTTTCTGTTTCCGGCGTCATACGTGTCGCCGGAAGTTGCGTCATTTTTTGACGTTTTTTTGCGTCAAAGATGTCGGCGTTCCGGATGTGGCGTCATTTTTGGCGCCATAAGCATTTAGGCGCCAAATAATGTGGGCGTCTTTTTTGGCGCTAAAAAAATGGGCGTCATTTTTGTCTCCACATTATTTAAGTCTCTTATTTATTGCTTCTGGTTGCTAGAAGCTTGTTCACTGGCATTTTTTTCCCATTCCTGAAACTGTCATTTAAGGAATTTGATCAATTTTGCTTTATATGTTGTTTTTTTCTTTTACATATTGCAAGAAGATACTTCAGGAAAATCACTGCCCAGTGCTGGAGCTACCAAGCTAAGTGTATCTGCTATAAACTTTTGGTATCTGTTTCTCCAGCTGTTGTTTGTATTGCATGTCATGTCAAACTTATTAATGCAGATAAAATTTCCTTTAGTACTGTTACATTACCTGTTGCTGTTCCGTCAACATCTAATTTTCAGAGTGTTCCTGATAACATAAGAGATTTTATTTTTTTAAATCCATTAAGAAGGCTATGTCTGTTTTTTCTCCTTCTAGTATACATAAAAGTCTTTTAAAACTTCTCTTTTTTCAGATGAATTTTTAAATGAACATCATCATTCTGATACTGATAATGGTTCTTCTGGTTCAGAGGTTTCTGTCTCAGAGGTTGATGCTGATAAATCTTTGTATTTGTTCAAGATGGAATTTATTCGTTCTTTACTTAAAGAAGTATTATTTGCATTAGAAATAGAGGATTCTGGTCCTCTTGATACTAAATGTAAACGTTTAAATAAGGTTTTAAATCTCCTGTAGTTATTCCAGAAGTGTTTAATCTCCCTGATGCTATTTCTGAAGTAATTTCCAGGGAATGGAATAATTTGGGTAATTTATTTACTCCTTCTAGACGTTTAAGCAATTATATCCTGTGCCATCTGACAGATTAGAGTTTTTTGGGACAAAAATCCCTAAGGTTATGGGGCTGTCTCTACTCCTGCTAATGTACTACTATTCCTACGGCAGATAGTATTTCATTTAAGGATCCTTTAGATAGGAAAATTGAATCTTTTCTAAGAAAAGCTTACTTATGTTCAGGTAATCTTCTTAGACCTGCTATATTTTTAGCGGATGTTGCTGCAGCTTCAACTTTTTGGTTAGAAGCTTTAGCGCAACAAGTGACAGATCATAATTTTATAGCATTATTATTATTCTATAACATGCTAATAATTTTATTGGTGATACCATCTGTTGATATCAGGTATATGTCTCTAGCTATTTTAGCTAGAAAAGCTTTATGGATTAAACTTGGAATGCTGATATGTCTTCTAAGTTAACTTTGCTTTCCCTTTCTTTCCAGGGTAAATAATCATTTTTGTTCCTTTCCTCGCAACAAGGAACAAAAGCCTGATCCTTCATCCTCAGGAGCGGTATCAGTTTGGAAACTATTTCCAGTTTGGAATATATCCAAGCCTTATAGAAACCTATAGCCAGCTCCTAAGTACTTATGAAGGTGCGGCCTTTATTCCAGCTCAGCTGGTATGGGGCAGATTACGTTTTCTTCAAAGAAATTTGGATCAATTCCGTTCTCAATTTCTGGTTTCAGAACATTGTTTCAGAAAGGTACAGAATTGACTTCAAGTTAAGGCCTCCTGCTAAGAGATTTTTTTTTTTCTTTCCCGTGTCCCAGGTAACACAGCAAAGGCTCAGCATTTCTGAAATGTGTTTCAGATCTAGAGTTGGCTGGAGTGATTATGCCAGTTCCAGTTCTGGAACAGGGGCTGGGGTTTTATTTTATCTCTTCATTGTACCAAAGAAGGTCAATTCCTTCAGACCAGTTCCGGATCTATCATTATTGAATCGTTATGTTAGGATACCAACATTCAAGATGGTTACTGTAGGACTATCCTGCCTTTTGTTTAGCAAGGGCATTATATGTCTACAATAGATTTACAGGATGTGTATCTGCATATTCCGATTCATCCAGATCACTTTTAGTGTCTGAGATTCTCTTTTTAGACAAGCATTACCAGTTTTGTGGCTCTACAGTTTGGCCTAGCCTCAGTTCCAAGAATTTTTTTCAAAGGTTCTCGGTGCCCTTCTTTCTGTAATCAGAGAACAGGGTTTTGGTATTTCCTTATTTGGACGATATCTTGGTACTTGCTCAGTCTTCTCATTTTCGAAGAATCTCATACGAATCGACTTGTGTTGTTTCTTCAAGTTCATGGTTGGAGGATGAATTTACCGTTCAGTTCATTGATTCCTCAGACAAGGGTAACCTTTTTAGGTTTCTAGATAGATTCAGTGTCTATGACTCTGTCCTTGTCAGACAAGAGAAGTTTTAACATTGATATCAGCTTGTCAAAACCTTCAGTCACTATCATTCCCTTTGGTAGCCTTATGCATGGAAATGTTAGGTCTTAGGACTGCCGCATCAGATGCGATCTCCTTTGCTCGTTTTCACATGCGACCTCTTCAGCTCTGTATGCTGAACCAATGGTGCAGGGATTACTCAAAGATATCTCATTTAATATCTTTAAACCGATTTTACGACACTCTCTGACATGGTGGACAGATCACCATCGTTTAGTTCAGGGGGCTTCTTTGTTCTTCCGACCTGGACTATAATCTCAACAGATGCAAGTCTTACAGGTTGGGGAGCTGTGTGGGGGTATCTGACGGCACAAGGGGTTTGGGAATCTCAGGAGGTGAGATTTCCGATCAATATTTTGGAACTCCGTGCAATTTTCAGAGCTCTTCAGTCTTGGCCTCTTCTAAAGAGAGAGTTGTTCATTTGTTTTCAGATAGACAATGTCACAACTGTGGCATACATCAATCATCAAGGAGGGACTCACAGTCCTCTGGCTATGAAAGAAGTATTTCGAATTTTGGTTTGGGCGGAATCCAGCTCCTGTCTAATCTCTGCGGTTCATATCCCAGGCATGGACAATTGGAAAGCGGATTATCTCAGTCGCCAAACGTTGCACCTGGGCGAATGGTCTCTTCACCCAGAGGTATTTCCTCAGATTGTTCAAATGTGGGAACTCCCAGAAATAGATCTGATGGCTTCTCATCTAAACAAGAAACTTCCCAGGTATCTGTCCGGATCCCGGGATCCTCGGGCGGAGGCAGTGGATGCATTATCACTTCCTTGGAAGTATCATCCTGCCTATATCTTTCCGCCTCAAGTTTTTCTTCCAAGAGTTATCTCCAAGATTCTGAAGGAATGCTCGTTTGTACTGCTGGTAGCTCCGGCATGGCCTCACAGGTTTTGGTATGCGGATCTGGTCCGGATGGCCTCTTGCCAACCGTGGACTCTTCCGTTAAGACCAGACCTTCTGTCGCAAGGTCCTTTTTTTCCATTAGGATCTGAAATCCTTAAATTTAAAGGTATGGAGATTGAACGCTTGATTCTTGGTCAAAGAGGTTTCTCTGACTCTGTGATTAATACTATGTTACAGGCGCGTAAATCTGTATCTAGAGAGATATATTATAGAGTCTGGAAGACTTATATTTCTTGGTGTCTTTCTCATCATTTTTTGGCATTCTTTTAGAATACCGAGAATTTTACAGTTTCTTCAGGATGGTTTAGATAAGGGTTTGTCCGCAAGTTCCTTGAAAGGTCAAATCTCTGCTCTTTCTGTTCTTTTTCATAGAAAGATTGCTATTCTTCCTGATATTCATTGTTTTGTACATGCTTTGGTTCGTATAAAACCTGTCATTAAGTCAATTTTTTCTCTTTGGAGTTTGAATTTGGTTCTGGGGGCTCTTCAAGCTCCTCCGTTTGAACCTATGCATTCATTGGACATTAAATTACTTTCTTGGAAAGTTTTGTTCCTTTTGGCAATCTCTTCTGCCAGAAGAGTTTCTGAATTATCTGCTCTTTCTTGTGAGTCTCATTTTCTGATTTTTCATCAGGATAAGGCGGTGTTGCGAACTTCTTTTGATTTTTTACCTAAAGTTGTGAATTCCAACAACATTAGTAGAGAAATTGTGGTTCCTTCATTATGTCCTAATCCTAAGAATTCTAAGGAGAAATCGTTGCATTCTTTGGATGTTGTTAGAGCTTTGAAATATTATGTTGAAGCTACTAAGTCTTTTCGTAAGACTTCTAGTTTATTTGTTATCTTTTCCGGTTCTAGAAAAGGCCAGAAAGCTTCTGCCATTTCTTTGGCATCTTGGTTGAAATCTTTATTTCATCATGCTTATGTCGAGTCGGGTAAAACTCCGCCTCTAAGCATTACAGTTCATTCTACTAGTTCATTTTCTACTTCCTGGGTGTTTAGGAATGAAGCTTCGATTGATCAGATTTGCAAAGCAGCAACTTGGTCCTCTTTGCATACTTTTACAAAATTCTGCCATTTTGATGTATTTTCTTCTTCTGAAGCAGTTTTTGGTAGAAAAGTTCTTCTGGCAGTGGTTTCAGTTTGAATCTTCTGCTTATGTTTTTCATTAAACTTTATTTTGGGTGTGGATTATTTTCAGCAGGAATTGGCTGTCTTTATTTTATCCCTCCCTCTCTAGTGACTCTTGTGTGGAAAGATCCACATCTTGGGTAGTCATTATCCCATACGTCACTAGCTCATGGACTCTTGCTAATTACATGAAAGAAAACATAATTTATGTAAGAACTTACCTGATAAATTCATTTCTTTCATATTAGCAAGAGTCCATGAGGCCCGCCCTTTTTTGTGGTGGTTATGATTTTTTTGTATAAAGCACAATTATTCCAATTCCTTATTTTTATATGCTTTCGCACTTTTTTCTTATCACCCCACTTCTTGGCTATTCGTTAAACTGAATTGTGGGTGTGGTGAGGGGTGTATTTATAGGCATTTTAAGGTTTGGGAAACTTTGCCCCTCCTGGTAGGAATGTATATCCCATACGTCACTAGCTCATGGACTCTTGCTAATATGAAAGAAATGAATTTATCAGGTAAGTTCTTACATAAATTATGTTATTTCTTTATGTCAATTTTTGAAGAATATAAACATTCAAGTTGAAGAAAAATATTTTCTAGCTATTATTTATATTGTTAGTATTGAGTTTTGTTTATTTAGGTATATATCACAAGAAAGATAAATCCGTATTTTGAAACACATTTTACCTGGTCTTTAAAAAAAAAAAAAAAAAAAAGAGGTAAAAGCCGTACAGATGTGTTGTAGCTTACTGCAGAATGAGCCATTTAACCAGTAACCTGTTAAGCACTTTTGGCTTGTGCTGGATTTCAATCATCTCCTATAGGAGCTCAAACATTTCTGCCCAAAACTCTAAATACTGTATTATAATAGCTTAGCAGATAATGTCAATTTGGCTATTCTTTATTTAGAAATAGACTCAGCTATGTGAAGCAATAGGACACAATCTCATTATGAGAAATGGACTTAAATGAACTATTTTTAGTAGCTGGATTGGTCTTACAGTTGTTTCTAACTAATTTCAGCTGACTCAGTAAAGTTTTCAAAGATCTAAAATCTATAATGGAACTAAATGTGTTGTATGAATAAGAACAGAAGCAGTATTTAAACATTAAACCAACAAAACAGTCTGCTTTTGGACTTCCTTTAAACAATTAAGCAACTACTTAACATGTGTAAGTCCTGTTTTTCTGATCACAATCCACATCCTTTACATATTTACTGGACAATTTTTTTTTATTTCTACAATGTCATAGCAAAAATATTGAATAACTCTGAGAATGTTCAACTTATTACTAAATCCCCCCAAAACACTAAGGCCTAGATTTGGAGTTTTGTCGGTAACGACCCGCGTAGCTAACGCCGGCTTTTTTCTGGCCGCACCATAAAAATAACTCTGGTATTGAGAGTCCACATAAAGGCTGCGTTAGGCTCCAAAAAAGGAGCGTAGAGCATTTTTAACGCAGCTTCAACTCTCAATACCAGAGTTGCTTACGCAAGCGGCCAGCCTCAAAAACGTGCTCGTGCACGATTCCCCCATAGAAAACAATGGGGCTTTTTGAACTGAAAAAAAACCTAACACCTGCAAAAAAGCAGCGTTCAGATCTTAACGCAGCCCCATTGTTTGCTATGCGGAAACACCTCCTAAGTCTGCACCTAACACCCTAACATGTACCCCGAGTCTAAACACCCCTAACCTTACACTTATTAACCCCTAATCTGCCGCCCCTGCTATCGCTGACACCTGCATTTTATTTTTAACCCCTAATCTGCTGCTCCGTAAACCGCCGCTACTTACATTATCCTTATGTACCCCTAATCTGCTGCCCCTAACACCGCCGACCCCTATATTATATTTATTAACCCCTAATCTGCCCCCCACAACGTCGCCTCCACCTGCCTACACTTATTAACCCCTAATCTGCCGAGCGGACCTGAGCGCTACTATAATAAAGTTATTAACCCCTAATCCGCCTCACTAACATCGCCGACACCTAACTTCAATTATTAACCCCTAATCTGCCGACTGGAGCTCACCGCTATTCTAATAAATGGATTAACCCCTAAAGCTAAGTCTAACCCTAACACTAACACCCCCCTAAATTAAATATAATTTTAATCTAATGAAATTAATTAACTCTTATTAAATAAATTATTCCTATTTAAAGCTAAATACTTACCTGTAAAATAAATCCTAATATAGCTACAATATAAATTATAATTACATTGTAGCTATTTTAGGATTAATATTTATTTTACAGGCAACTTTGTAATTATTTTAACCAGGTACAATAGCTATTAAATAGTTAAGAACTATTTAATAGTTACCTAGTTAAAATAATTACAAAATTACCTGTAAAATAAATCCTAACCTAAGTTACAATTAAACCTAACACTATACTATCATTAAATGAATTAAATAAAATACCTACAATCGGAACAGCCAATAGAATGCGAGCTCAATCTGATTGGCTGATTGGATCAGCCAATCGGATTGAACTTGATTCTGATTGGCTGATTCCATCAGCCAATCAGAATATTCCTACCTTAATTCCGATTGGCTGATAGAATCCTATCAGCCAATCGGAATTCGAGGGACGCCATCTTGGATGATGTCCCTTAAAGGAACCGTCATTCTTCAGTTGGACGTCGCCGGAAGAAGATGGGTCCGCGGTGGAGGTCTTCAGGATGGAGCCGGTCGTCATCGGATGAAGATAGAAGATGCCGCTTGGATCAAGATGGTTGCCGGTCCAGATCGCCTCTTCTTCCCGGATAGGATGAAGACTTTGGAGCCTCTTCTGGACCTCTTCAGCCACCGGATGATGGATCGCCAACCCCCGCTTGGGTTGGATGAAGATTTTGGAGCCAGGATGGATCGGTGATACCTGGTGAGGTAGGATGATCTTCAGGGGCTTAGTGTTAGGTTTATTTAAGGGGGGGTTGGGTTAGATTAGGGGTATGTGGGTGGTGGGTTGTAATGTTGTGGGGGGTATTGTATGTTTTTTTTTACAGGCAAAAGAGCTGAACTTCTTGGGGCATGCCCCGCAAAGGGCCCTGTTCAGGGCTGGTAAGGTAAAATAGCTTTTAACTTTAGTAATTTAGAATAGGGTAGGGCATTTTTTATTTTGGGGGGCTTTGTTGTTTTATTAGGGGGCTTAGAGTAGGTGTAATTAGTTTAAAATTGTTGTAATATTTTTCTTATGTTTGTAGATATTTTTTTATTTTTTGTAACTTAGTTCTTTTTTATTTTTTGTACTTTAGTTAGTTTATTTCATTGTAGTTATTTGTAGATATTGTATTTAATTAATGTATTGATAGTGTAGTGTTAGGTTTAATTGTAGGTAATTGTTGGTATTTTATTTAATTCATTTAATGATAGTATAGTGTTAGGTTTAATTGTAACTTAGGTTAGGATTTATTTTACAGGTAATTTTGTAATTATTTTAACTAGGTAACTATTAAATAGTTCTTAACTATTTAATAGCTATTGTACCTGGTTAAAATAATTACAAAGTTGCCTGTAAAATAAATATTAATCCTAAAATAGCTACAATGTAATTATAATTTATATTGTAGCTATATTAGGATTTATTTTACAGGTAAGTATTTAGCTTTTAATAGGAATAATTTATTTAATAAGAGTTAATTTATTTCGTTAGATTACAATTATATTTAATTTAGGGGGGTGTTAGTGTTAGGGTTAGACTTAGCTTTAGGGGTTAATCCATTTATTAGAATAGCGGTGAGCTCCGGTCGGCAGATTAGGGGTTAATAATTTAAGTTAGGTGTCGGCGATGTTAGGGAGGGCAGATTAGGGGTTAATACTATTTATTATAGGGTTATTGAGGCGGGAGTGAGGCGGATTAGGGGTTAATAACTTTATTATAGTAGCGGTGAGATCCGCTCGACAGATTAGGGGTCAATAAGTGTAGGGGTTAATAAATATAATATAGGGGTCGGCGGTGTTAGGGGCAGAAGATTAGGGGTACATAGCTATAATGTAGGTGGCGGCGCTTTGCGGTCGACAGATTAGGGGTTAATTATTGTAGGTAGCTGGCGGCGACGTTGTGGGGGGCAGATTAGGGGTTAATAAATATAATACAGGGGTCGGCGGTGTTAGGGGCAGCAGATTAGGGGTACATAAGTATAACGTAGGTGGCGGTCGGCAGATTAGGGGTTAAAAAAATTTAAACGAGTGGCAGCGATGTGGGGGGGGGGGCCTCGGTTTAGGGGTACATAGGTAGTTTATGGGTGTTAGTGTACTTTAGAGTACAGTAGTTAAGAGCTTTATAAACCGGCGTTAGCCCAGAAAGCTCTTAACTACTGACTTTTTTCCTGCGGCTGGAGTTTTGTCGTTAGATTTCTAATGCTCACTTCAGACACGACTCTAAATACCGGAGTTAGAAAGATCCCATTGAAAAGATAGGATACGCAATTGACGTAAGGGGATCTGCGGTATGGAAAAGTCGCGGCTGAAAAGTGAGCGTTAGACCCTTTTTTGAGTGACTCCAAATACCGGAGTTAGCCTAAAACCAGCGTTAGGAGCCTCTAACGCTGGTTTTCACGGCTAACGCCAAACTCCAAATCTAGGCCTAATTTTGCACACTTTGCACATAGCCAAAATACACTGAAATTATCGCCACTGTTACCTATATTATGTGTGTCAAACTCATTTGAGTTGCTGCCGGCCATACAAGTAGACAATATTTACATATCTTTCCATTGCTATGTTTGTTGTTTGTGATTTGTATCAATTGACTTTTAATATTATATTCTTTGGCAACACCTATTCATTCTTTGCAAAAAAAAAATGCCATTTTGACACACCTGTTCAAGATTATAAGTGGAGTTTTATTGATAGAACAGGGTGTACTAACTATATTGAGGCCCAGTGCCTGGTATTAAAAGTGAATGGTAAAATTGTTTTACCAGAGAATGTTAGCATGGCCAACAATTATTTGCATGCCCAAAACTTTCAAAGATTATTGTTGGGCATGTAAACATTGCTTATATTACAAGCGGTGAGTTATATATTACATGAGAGCACAATACATAATAACAATAAAAGATTTAATGCCTTGAAACCTGAAATAAAGTGTAAGTTAGAATAAAAGTATAACAAAGCATAATGGCATAGATTACAAATGGAGCTCAAAAATATTAGCGTTATTGAACTGTAACCCCACTCAGGTTAAATCAATTGTGCTCCTATTGTTGTCTTATATTACAAGATGAAAGTAAAAAGTTTGTGCTTGAGTGAAAGACTCAGCCGTGCTAAAATTTGGAGGTGGTATATTGTTGACAACTGCACTAAAGCTGAAAGTGTATTAAAGGGACAGTCTAGTCAAAACTGAACTTCCATGATTCAGATAGGGCATGCAAATTTCCAATTTACTTTTATCATCAAATGTGCTGTGTTCTCTTGGTATTCTTTGTGGAAAGCTAAACCTAGGTAGGCTCATATGCTAAATTCTAAGCCATTTAACTGCCTGTTATCTCAGTGCATTTACAATATTTGATAGATAGACACTGCTAGTTCATGTGTGTCATATAGATAACACTGTGCTCACTCCCATGGAGTTATTTAAGAGTCAGCACTGATTAGTTTAAATACATGTCTGTCACAGGAACTGAGATAAGGGGGCAGTCTGCAGAGGCTTAGATACAAGGCAATCACAGAGGCAAAAAATATATTAATATAACCATGTTTATTTTGCAAAACTGGGGAATGGATAATAAAGGGATTATCTATCTTTTTGAACATTAATTATTCTGAAGTAGATTGTCCCTTTAACATATTTTTCAAATAGCATTATTTTCACTTAAACATCTATATCATGTCTTCCCTTGGACTTTCTTTAAAGAATTCAGCCACTACTTAAGATGTGTAAGTCCTGTTGCCCGAGCACAACACATAACTTTGAACGTGTAATTTCAGCAATGTTTATAGGGATGTGGGCCATGCTAAACATCCCCTGGTAATTCTGTTTTGTCATAGACTTGTAATACCAGATTGCATGCTAATCTTAGCACACCTAGCACTATTAATGGCGCTTTACTTATAATCTACCCAATATATTAAAATAAAGTATTTGACACACATATTTACAAATTAAATGTAACATATAGTTGTTTTTTTAATATACACACACATATAAATATTTTAACAGATATATAAAGGGATTTTTTGGACTGGGAATGGCTGAATGGAATATATATATAAAATTAAAATATGGTTTAAGACTTTATGAAGAATACTATTTCTTTTTTGTTATTGTGCACCGTTGGCTTAGCGCACCTTTGGCTTTGTGTACCTTCTGGTTAGTGCTCAAGCAAAAGCCAGGCCCAGAGTTTTGTAGCACGCGCCATACAAATCTATTATTTTAAGGTTTTGCCGTGGCTTCATCATCCGAACCCCCAGAAGTTAATGCACCCTAGGCTTTCTCTAGAGCAGTGAAATTTTTCTTTCCACTTAAAAATGGAAGCTATGTGGATTGTTATTGTACCATAATGCTATCAGTTTTTACGTTCCACTTGTAATCTCATCCTTCTAAATATACATGCTCAGGTACCCTATCCGAAACCCCAATTCTATGCAAGAGATTGACCCAAAAAGACAGTCAATTGTACTTCATATTATGGGAACATTTTTCACTTTACTGATGTCTATATGAAAAACTAAATGTTTCAAGTAAAACCCAACTTGACCTGCCTAATAAGGCAGCTCTCTTCCTGTTAACTTAAAACATATAATACTCAGTAATTTATTTTTAAACTGTTTCAAGTATTAGCATTATCCAACATTATCTGCTTTCTTTTTTCAGTCTAAAGTGGGGCAAAAAAGTATTTAGTCAGCCACCAATTGTGCAAGTTCTCCCACTTAAGAAGATGATAGAGGCCTGTAATTGTCATCATAGGTATACCTCAACTATGAGAGACAAAATGTGGAAACAAATCCAGACAATCACATTGTCTGATTTGGAAAGAATTTATTTGCATATTATGGTGGAAAATAAGTATTTGGTCACCTACAAACAAGCAAGATTACTGGCTTTCACAGACCTGTATCTTCTTCTTAAAGAGGCTCCTCTGTCCTCTCTGTCCTCCACTCATTACCTGTATTAATGGCACCTGTTTGAACTTGTTATCAGTATAAAAGACACCTGTCTACAACCTCAAACAGTCACACTCCAAACTCCACTATGGTGAAGACCAAATAGCTGTTGAAGGACACTAGAAACAAAATTGTAGACCTACATCAGGCTGGGAAGACTGAATCTGTAATAGGCAAGCAGCTTGGTGTGAAGAAATCAACTGTAGGAGCAATAATTAGAAAATGGAAGACATACAAGACCACTGATAATTTCCCTCGATCTGGATCTCCACGCAAGATCTCACCCTGTGGGGTCAAAATGATCACAAGAACGGTGAGCGAACATCCCAGAACCACATGGGGGGACCTAGTGAATGGCCTGCAGAGAGCTGGGACCAACGTAACAAAGGCTACCATCAGTAACACACTACGCCGCCAGGGACTCAGATCCTGCAGTGCCATATGTGTCCCCCTGCTTAAGCCAGTACATGGCCGGGCCCGTCTGAAGTATGCTAGAGAGCATTTGGATGATCCAGAAGTTGATTGAGAGAATGTCATATGGTCCGATGAAACCAAAGAAGAATTGTTTGGTATAAACACAACTCGTCGTGTTTGGAGGAGAGAGAATGCTGAGTTGCAACCATAGAACACCATACCTAATGTGAAGCATGGGGGTGGCAATATCATGCTTTGGGTCTGTTTCTCTGCAAAGGGAACAGGATGACTGATCCGTGTACATGAAAGAATGAATGAGGCCATGTATTGTGAGATTTTGAGTGCAAACCTCCTTCCATCAGCAAGGGCATTGAAAATGAAACGTGGCTGGGTCTTTCAGCATGACAATGATCCCAAACACACCATCTGGGCAATGAAGGAGTGGCATTTCAAGCATTTCAAGGTCCTGGAGTGGCCTAGTCAGTGTCAAGATCTCAGCCCCATAGAAAACCTTTGGAGGGAGTTGAAAGTATGTGTTGCCCAGTGACAACCCCAAAACATCACTGCTCTAGAGGAGATCTGCATGCAGGAATGGGCCAACATACCAGCAACAGTGTGTGACAACCTTGTGAAGACTTACAGAAAATGTTTGACCTCTGTCATTGTCAACAAAGGATATATATCAAAGTATTGAGATTAACTTTTGATATTGACCAAATACTTATTTTCCACCATAATTTTCAAATAAATTCTTTCCAAATCAGACAATGTGATTGTCTGGATTTGTTTCCACATTTTGTCTCTCATAGTTGAGGTATACCTATGATAAATATTTCAGGCCTCTCTCATCTTCTTAAATGGGAGAACTTGCACAATTGGTGGCTGACTAAATACTTTTTTGCCCCACTGTATTTCTGCTATAACATCTATCTATAATATATATATATATATATATATTTTTTTTTTTTTTTTTTTTTTACAAAGCGTTGCTTAGAAGTTTCTTAAAAAAAAAAAAAAAAAAAAAAAAAAAACAATGTAAATAGGCCTGGGGCCAAGCAACAGGACCAAACAGACTTCAGTTTTGCTAGTATAAATATAATTTACTCCCACATTGAGTGCATCTAAAACTCTTTGAAAATAAGATTGATCTATATTTTACAACAATAAGATTTAGAAAACAAAACAGATGACAGAGCTTAACTCTAACTCAAAGTAGTACAAATAGTGTGAAATGTGAGGACATTTCCATAGGCTTGTATTGTATTTAAGGATTGTAAGGATTGTATTTCCTCATGTTTCCATATTAATGAAATACTACCTTATGTCAGAGTTTCACTATTTGATATTTTTTTTTTTACAAGTGTATATCCAGCTACATTTATTGTAGATACAAATCAGTAGCATATGCAATATATATTTATTGCTGTAGTAAAGGACTCTGAGGGGCCGAATTATCATTGTGCGGGCGGACAGCAGATCATGTCCGCCGCACATCGATAAATGCTGACAGCATATGCTGTCTGCATTTATCATTGCACAAGCATTTCTAGTAAAATGCTTGTGCAATGACGCCCCCTGCAGATTCATGGCCGATTGGCCGCTAGCAATCTGAATATTAGATAAGAAAATTGCTTAGAGGGAGCGCTATAACAACCCTAGAGGGGTTGAGAGCTTAAGGTGGAATCCAAAGATATACAGATATAAGTATGATATATACAGTGGAGAAGCCAATGAGGTTGATATATGTAACAGATAATAGTTACAATACGTAACAGTTGTGTAGGTGGTATAAGTAACGGATGTATCGTTACAATAGGATAGGAATCAAGTAAAATAATACAGTATATAATACAACTTAAATACGTGTGACAGGTAGTGTCAAATGAATATATATAACAACAATTTATTTTTACAATTAAAAAGCGCTATATAAAATGATCAAAAGTGAAAGAGTTAAAATGCAAGTAGCTAGTACATCAAAATATAAATAGAAACAATGTAGCTAATCTAATAACAAACTAAACCTTCAAAGAGCTGATACAACAATATAAAACATCAAGTTAAAAACACTGGCTAACTAGAAAAGTCCTAATACACAGTGTATGTGATGCAATAGTCCCAAAGGGACCTTGTGGAAAGAATTAGAAAGCCTATTTAGTCCAGAATGTTATTATTTCTGTGCACTCGGGTGGAACCAATCCGTGATGAGTGCTGTAGATAAAAAATTCAAAAAGAAAAAAATGAGAAAAAAATGAGTGATATAAAAATTGTGTGATGTAAAAATTGATGTGAAATATAAAAACATAGCAAATGAGAATAAATCGGTGTACACCTAAATCCAGAAAAAATATCTGGGAAACGTGAAAAAATACAAAAATATTGGAAAAATGAAAAATGGGATTAAAAATATGTGAGAATAAGTGAAAAAGTAAAATATTGTAATCCTAAATGCGATCTCCCAAAATATAGCCCATATACTGATGGTGGGAGTGAGTGTTCCTTTTTCTTAGAAAAGATTACACCATTGTATAACGTTTAGGAGAATGATAATAAGTGATGAAAGTTTTCGTGAATAGTGACAGATGACTTGTGTAAAATCCAGTTGTAAAAGGCTTTATGGTATCCTAAAAGAAAATGAAAATAGACATAGTGCAATAACGCTACTATATGTGGATAATATAGGTATCTAACTAACCAAATGAACCTGAGCCGTAATACCAGTTTAGCCAATTTTCGGTTTGCCAACGGCGGACTCGAACTTCCGGTATTGTTCGCAAACCGCGCGAACCGCCATTGAATTCAATAGGCAGGCGAACTTTAAAACCTACAAGGACTCTTTCTGGCCACAATAGTGATAGAAAAGTTGTTTCAAGGGTACTAACACCTGGACTGTCGCATGCTTGAGGGGGATCCCTGGCAAAACTCCCATGGAAAATTACATAGTTTATGCAGAGTCTGCTTTTAAGCCATAATGGGTCTAAATCAACTAACATTCCCAAAGTGGCTGTCTCAAAACATCCCGGACAGAAGATAGATTGATAGATAGGATAGATAGATATACATAGATTGATAGTTAGATAGAACTGATAGAAGACAAATAGATATATTTGTTAGATATATAATTACCCTAATAAAGTCTAATAATTAAACATTCGTTCTTGGACCCAACTAGCTTGTGTTAATTAGTACTTTTCTTAGCACTTTAATCCCTGTTCCCCCCCTATCGGGGGTGTTCTATATGGCCTGCCAGATTACCCTGAAAAATTATAATAATAAGACATGCGGTCTGCTACCTATTTTAACTAGGTTGTGTTTTAAGTACTACCATTCTTAGCACTTTAATCTCTGTAACTCCCCCTATTTGGTGAGGTCTATACGGCCTGGATGATTACCCATACAAAATATAATAAGACATCTGCTCTTGGTATGCGACCCATGGTAACTATGTTGTGTTAATTAGTAATGTCCTTTGCATTTTAATAGCTGTTACTCATACTCACCCTATTGGTGGAGGTCTATATGGCCTGCATGATTACCCTTACAAAATATAACAACCAAACATATGCTCTGGGACCCATGGTAAGTCGGTTGTGTTAAGTAGTACTGTTCTTTGCAGTTTAATACCTGTTACAACACCAAATGGTGGCAGGTCTATCTGGCCTTCATGATTAGCTGCACCCAAACCCAAAAAAAAGCTGAGTGGTCTTAGACTAACACCCATGGCTAACTCGGTTGTTTCAATTAGTACTATTCTTAGCACTTTCATCCCTGTTACGGGTGGTCTACATGGCCATCATGATTAGCCGAACAAAATACTACAATCCAACCTTTGCTCAGTCTTCATAGGCCCTTCATTGTCTGTATTTTGATAGTACAGTTCTTATTATTTTTATAGCTGATACAACACCGAATGGTGGCAGCTCTATATGGCCTGCATGATTAGCCGCACCCAATACAAAAATAAATCCAAGCAGTCTTGGATTACCACCCATGGCTAACTCTGTTGTTTCAAGTAGTACTATTCTTAGCACTTTCATCTCATCATATCTAACTGTTACTTCCAGGACTCTCGGTGGTGGTCTACATGGCCATCATGATTAGCCTAACCAAATACTACAATCCAACCTTGGCTCAGTCTTCCTAAGGCCCTTCATTGGCTGTATTTTGGTAGTACTGTTCTTATTAGTTTAATAGCTGATACGACACCGAATGTTGTCAGCTCTATATGGCCTGCATGAATAGCCGCACCCAAAGCCAAAAAAAAGCCAAGCGGTTTTGCACTAACACCCATGGCTAACTCTGTTGTTTCAAGTTCTACTATTCTTAGCTCTTTCATCTCATCATCCCTGTTACTTCCAGGACTCTCGGTGGTGGTGGTCTACATGGCCATCATGATTAGCCTAACCAAATACTACAATCCAACCTTGGCTCAGTCTTCCTAAGGCCCTTCATTGGCTGTATTTTGGTAGTACTGTTCTTATTAGTTTAATAGCTGATACGACACCGAATGGTGGCAGCTCTATATGGCCTGCATGAATAGCTGCACCCAAAGCCAAAAAAAAGCCAAGCGGTTTTGCACTAACACCCATGGCTAAATCTATTGTTTCAAGTTCTACTATTCTTAGCTCTTTCATCTCATCCCTGTTACTTCCAGGACTCTCGGTGGTGGTCTACATGGCCATAATGATTAGCCTAACCAAATACTACAATCCAACCTTGGCTCAGTCTTCCTAAGGCCCTTCATTGGGTGTATTTTGGTAGTACTGTTCTTATTAGTTTAATAGCTGATACGACACCGAATGGTGGCAGCTCTATATGGCCTGCATGAATAGCCGCACCCAAAGCAAAAAAAAAGCCAAGCGGTTTTGCACTAACACCCATGGCTAACTCTGTTGTTTCAAGTTCTACTATTCTTAGCTCTTTCATCTCATCCATGTTACTTCCAGGACTCTCTGTGGTGGTCTACATGGCTATCATGATTAGCCTAACCAAATACTACAATCCAACCTTGGCTCAGTCTTCCTAAGGCCCTTCATTGGCTGTATTTTGGTAGTACTGTTCTTATTAGTTTAATAGCTGATACAACACCAAATGGTGGCAGCTCTATATGGCCTGCATGAATAGCCGCACCCAAAGCCAAAAAAAAGCCAAGCGGTTTTGCACTAACACCCATGGCTAACTCTGTTGTTTCAAGTTCTACTATTCTTAGCTCTTTCATCTCATCCCTGTTACTTCCAGGACTCTCAGTGGTGGTGGTCTACATGGCCATCATGATTACCCTCACCAAAATATAACAACAATACGTGCGTGCAGGGAACCATGGTAAGCTTACTTCCTTTCGCAAAATCGAGTATAACAGTTGCAGGCAGAGTTTCTGACCCTGCATTATGGCTGCACCTCTCCCTAAAAGAGGCATGCATTACAGAGTCTGTGGGCATGTATGCAAAGAGCTGGCCTGCCTAAAAAGAAGAGCAAGGCTGTACAGGTTGTTCTCCTTCAGCCATTTTATACGCTGTCCCACGGCCACGACCCTCAACAACCACAACAGAATGAAACACCACATATGCCATCCTTTTGAACAACCGAGTACAGGTATGGCATTGATTTTAGTTACACGGCGATATTTATTATGAACCGTTAAATAGAAAACAAAAACATGATTGGACACCCAGTACAGTACAGGTCATTCTCCTTCGGCCTTTTTAGAATAGTGTTCCGGACCCCCAACAAAAACAACAGCATGAAAGAGGAGATATGTCATCCTTTTGAATAATAGATTACAGGAAAGGCATTGATTTTAGAAACCCACAGATCATTTATATGACCCGTGAAATAGAAATTGATTAGACACCCGTTACACTTATTTATCCTCAGGCCTTTTTAATAAGAGGGTCCCGGAGCCTCAACCAAAGCAACAGCATGAAAGAGGAGATATGTCATCCTTTTGAATAATAGATTACAGGAAAGACATTGCTTTTAGAATCTCAGAGATCATTTATATGACCCGTGAAATAGAAAAAAATATTGATTAGACACCAGTTACACTTATTTATCCTCAGGCGTTTTTAATAAGAGGGTCCCGGAGCCTCAACCAAAACAACAGCATGAAAGAGGAGATATGTCATCCTTTTGAATAATAGATTACAGGAAAGGCATTGATTTTAGAATCCCAGAGATCATTTATATGACCCGGGAAATAGAAAAAAACATTGATTAGACACCCGTTACACTTATTTATCCTCAGGCCTTTTTAATACGAGGGTCCCGGAGCCTCAACCAAAACAACATCATGAAAGAGGAGATATGTCATCCTTTTGAATAATAGATTACAGGAAAGGCATTGATTTTAGAAACCCACAGATCATTATTTGCAACCGTGAAATAGAAAAAAACATTGATTAGACACCCGTTACACTTATTTATGCTCAGGCCTTTTTAATACGAGGGTCCCGGAGCCTCAACCGAAACAACAGCATGAAAGAGGAGATATGTCATCCTTTTGAATAAAAGATTACAGTAAAGGCATTGATTTTAGAAACCCACAGATCATTATTTGCAACCATGAAATAGAAAAAAACATTGATTAGACACCCGTTACACTTATTTATCCTCAGGCCTTTTTAATACGAGGGTCCCGGAGCCTGAACCGAAACAACAGCATGAAAGAGGACATATGTCATCCTTTTGAATAATAGATTACAAGAAAGGCATTGATTTTAGAAACCTACAGATCATTTATATGACCCGTGAAATAGAAAAAAACATTGATTAGACACCCGTTACACTTATTTATCCTCAGACCTTTTTAATAAGACGGTCCCGGAGCCTCAACCGAAACAACAGCATGAAAGAGGAGATATGTCATCCTTTTGAATAATAGATTACAGGAAAGGCATTGATTTTAGAATCCCAGAGATCATTTATATGACCCGGGAATAGAAAAAAAACATTGATTAGACACCCGTTACACTTATTTATCCTCAGGCCTTTTTAATATGAGGGTCCCGGAGCCTCAACCGAAACAACAGCATGAAAGAGGAGATATGTCATCCTTTTGAATAATAGATTACAGTAAAGGCATTGATTTTAGAAACCCGAGGATAATTTGTTCCAACCGTGAAATAAAAAAAAACATAGATTAGACACCCAGTACACTTCTTTATCCTTAGGCCTTTTTAGCATAGGCTCCAGGACCCTCAACAAAACCAGCAGCAGGAAAGAGGACATATGGCATACTTTTGTAAATTAGATTACAGGAAATGCATTGATTTTAGAAACACAGAGTTCAGTTAAATGACCCGGGAAATAGAAAAAAACATTGATTGGACACCCAGTACACTTCTTTATCCTTAGGCCTTTTTAATACGAGGGTCCCGGAGCCTGAACCGAAACAACAGCATGAAAGAGGACATATGTCATCCTTTTGAATAATAGATTACAAGAAAGGCATTGATTTTAGAAACCTACAGATCATTTATATGACCCGTGAAATAGAAAAAAAACATTGATTAGACACCCGTTACACTTATTTATCCTCAGACCTTTTTAATAAGACGGTCCCGGAGCCTCAACCGAAACAACAGCATGAAAGAGGAGATATGTCATCCTTTTGAATAATAGATTACAGGAAAGGCATTGATTTTAGAATCCCAGAGATCATTTATATGACCCGGGAAATAGAAAAAAACATTGATTAGACACCCGTTACACTTATTTATCCTCAGGCCTTTTTAATATGAGGGTCCCGGAGCCTCAACCGAAACAACAGCATGAAAGAGGAGATATGTCATCCTTTTGAATAATAGATTACAGTAAAGGCATTGATTTTAGAAACCCGAGGATAATTTGTTCCAACCGTGAAATAAAAAAAACATAGATTAGACACCCAGTACACTTCTTTATCCTTAGGCCTTTTTAGCATAGGCTCCAGGACCCTCAACAAAACCAGCAGCAGGAAAGAGGACATATGGCATACTTTTGTAAATTAGATTACAGGAAATGCATTGATTTTAGAAACACAGAGTTCAGTTAAATGACCCGGGAAATAGAAAAAAACATTGATTGGACACCCAGTACACTTCTTTATCCTTAGGCCTTTTTATAAGAGTGTCCCGGAGCCTCAACAGAAACAACAGCATGAAAGAGGACTTATGGCATCCTTTTGAAAAATAGATTACAGGAAAGGCATTGATTTTGGAAACACAGAGAAAATTTGTTACAACCGGGAAATCTAAAAAAACATTAAATAGACACCCAGTACACTTCTTTATCCTTAGGCCTTTTTAGCAGAGGCTCCAGGACACTCAACAAAACCAGCAGTAGGAAAGAGGACATATGGCATCCTTTGTGGAAAAAAAGATTATAGGAAAGGCATTGATTTTAGAAACCCGGGATTATTTTTTGCAACCGTGAATTTGAATAAAAAAAATGATTGGATGGACACCCAGTACAATTCTTTCTCCTTAGGCCTTTTTATAAGAGGGTCCAGGACTCTCAAACAAAACACCAGCAGGAAAGAGGACATATGGCATACTTTTAACAATAGAGTACAGGAAAGGCATTGATTTTAGAAACCCATAGATAATTTTTTACAAATGGAAATTTTAATAAAAAAAATGATTCGATGGACACCCAGTACACCTCTTTCTCCTTAGGCCTTTTTATAAGAGGGTCCTGGACCCTCAAAAAAACACCAGCAGGAAAGAGGACGTATGGCATCCTTTTGAACAATAGAGTACAGGTACAGCATTGATTTTACAAACCCAGAGATCATTTTGGTCAATTGTTAAATAGAAAAAAAAATGAGTGGACACCCAGTACACCTCTTTCTCCTTAGGCCTTTTTATAATAGGGTCCTGGACCCTCAAAAAAAAACACCAGCAGGAAAGAGTACGTATGGCATCCTTTTGAACAATAGAGTACAGGTACAGCATTGATTTTACAAAACCAGAGATCATTTTGGTCAATTGTTAAATAGAAAAAAAAATGAGTGGACACCCAGTACACCTCTTTCTCCTTAGGCATTTTTATAAGAGGGTCCAGGACCCTCAAACAAAATACCAGCAGGAAAGAGAACATATGGCATACTTTGGAACAATAGAGTACTGGTACGGCATTGATTTGTGAAACCCACAGATAATTGTTTGTAAAAGTGAAATAGCCCCAAAATCATGCTTGGACTCCCACTCCAGGTCGTTCTCCTTCAGCTTTTTTATAAGAGGATCCAGCACCCTCAACAGAAACAACTGCAGTAAACACCACCACATATGCCATCCTTTTGCACAAGCGAGTACAGGTATGGCATCCATTTTAGAAACCCATAGATAATTGAGAGGAACCAGGAACATTTTTCTAAAAACTGGATGGGGCACCCATTACTACAGGTCGTTCTCCTTCAGCCTTTTTATATCATGGGCCACGACCCACAACAGGCACAACAGCATGAAACACCACATATGCCACCCTTTTGCACAATAGAGTATAGGTATGGCATAGATGGAACACAGAGATAATTTAGAGCAACCAAGAGACGGATAAAGATGCTTGGTCGGTCCTACTCTTTCAAATTTGTGGCATTTTGCGTTCAATTTAATGGTCCACCGGATATGAGTGGTGTGTTAAGTTGTACAATTCGTAACAGTTTAATCACTAGTGTTATGTGCCTTATTTTTTTTATTTGAGTTTTGTACCCACAGAGCTGCAGCAGAGGCCAGAAAAATTCAGAATATACAAATGACTAAAAAATTGGGGGTATTGTTGTAGCGGCGGCCAGAAAATTGATCTTTGTAAAACATTTATAAAGTGCCCTAAAAGCTTGTGGCTTGAACACTAGTTGTTGGCGGATAAGTCAAGCAAGTCCTCCGGCTTTATAACCAAAAAAAAAAAGGCCAGCCTGTGTACCAGTTGTAGCCCAAGCCAGCTCACCTCATCATCAGGAGTTTTTTATTCAAATGTATCGCCCAATGTCAGTTCCTTCGGGATCCAGCCCTCATTCATTTTTATAAAAGTGAGATAGTCAAGGCTTTTTTGACCTAGGCTCAGTGACAAAACCTCCTGCTGCACTAAAAGTCCTTTTGGACAGGCCACTTGAAGCGGGGAAGGCCAGAAGTTCCATTGCAAATTGGGATAGCTCAGGCCACAAGTCCAGCCTGCACACCCAGTAGTCAAGGGGTCCATCGCTCCTGAGAGTGTCGAGATCCGCAGTGAAAGCTAGGTAGTCTGCTACCTGTCGGTTGAGTCTTTCTTGCTACCTGTCGGTTGAGTCTTTCTCTAAGGCTGGATCCCGAAAGGCTCTGATGGTGCATGGGAGTTAAAAAGGTACACATGTCCTCCATGGTTGTGGGAGGAGGAGGATTAATTTCATCTCTTCCCCTTTTACATTCCTGTGGTGCTGTGACATCACCATTATACGCTGTGTAAAGCATAGTTTTAATTTATTATGAAAATGCTCCATCCTTTCCGACTTGCGGGAATTTGGTAACATTTCAGGCACTTTATGCTTATACCGGGGGTCGAGGAGCGTGGACACCCAGTACAGGTCGTTCTCCTTCAGCTTTTTTATATGAGGGTCCCTCAACAGGCACGACAGCATGAAAGAACCCATTTGAACAAGGTTGGATGCTGAGCTAATCATGTCGCGTTCCTCCTCCTCACTGATCTCACTGATGGTATCTTCTTCCCCCCAGCCACGAACAACACCACGGGTACCAGAGAGGTGACAACAACGAGCACCCTGGGATGACTGTTGTGCTTGGTCTTCCTCCTCCTCATCCTCCTCAAAGCCACATTCCTCCTCTGACTCCTCTTCCTCACAATCCTCTTCCTGCGTTGCCGGCCGGTCCAGCAAGCAATGCTGATTCAGCTGTTTGCGGGGGTGATGGACACCACAACTCTCCCCGCTTCCTCTTCACGCTCATCTACTGCCTGATCCAGCACTCTTCGCAGGGCACGCTTCAGGAAGAAAACAAATGGTATGATGTCGCTGATGGTGCCTTCGGTGCAACTGACAAGGTTTGCCAGCTCCTCTAAAGGACGCATGAGCCTACAGGCATTGCGCATGAGCGTCCAGTAATTTGCAAAAAATATCCCCAGCTCCCCAGCGGCTGTCCTGGCACCCCGGTCATACAAATACTCATTAACAGCTTTTTCTTGTTGGAGCAGGCGGTCAAACATGAGGAGTGTTGAATTCCACCGTGTCGGACTGTTGCAAATCAAGTGCCTCACTGGCAGGTTGTTTTCGACGCTGGATATCGGACAAGTGCGCCATGGCCATGTAGGAATGCCTGAAATGGCCACACACCTTCCTGGCCTGCTTCAGGGCGTCCTGTAAGCCTGGGTACTTATGGACAAATCGTTGTACAATTAGATTACACACATGTGCCATGCACGGCACATGTGTCAACTTGCCCAATTTCAATGCCGCTACCAAATTACTTCCATTGTCAGAAACAACCTTGCCAATCTCCAGTTGGTGCGGAGTCAGCCACTGATCCACCTGTGCGTTCAGGGCGGTCAGGGAGTGCTGGTGCGGTGTGACTCTCCGCTTTCAGGCAAGTCAACCCAAGACGGCGTGACACTGCCGTACCCCGGGATGTAGCATAGTACCTGGGGAGCTGGGGGGGGGTGCCATAGATGTGGAGCAAGACGCAGAAGTTGAAGAGGACTCAGCCGAGGAAGAGGTTATGGAAGAGGATGGAGTAGGTGGAGTAGAGGAGGTAGCAGCAGGCCTGCTTGCAAGTCGTGGCAGTGTCACCAACTCTTCTGCAGAGCCACACATTCCATGCTTGTCAGAAGTCAGCAGGTTTACCCAATGCGCAGTGTAGGTGATATACCTGCCCTGACCATGCTTTGCAGACCAGCTATCCGTGGTCATATGAACCCTTGCCCCAAAGCTGTGTGCCAGACATGCCATAACTTCCTTTCTCACAACAGAGTACAGGTTTGGGATTGCCTTTTGTGAAAAGAAATTTCTGCCAGGTACCTTCCACTGCGGTGTCCCAATAGATACAAATTTTTTGAAAGCATCAGACTCCACCAGCTTGTATGGTAAAAGCTGGCAGGCTAAGAGTTCAGACAAGCCAGCTGTCAGACGCTGGGCAAGGGGGTGACTTTGAGAAATTGGCTTCTTATGCTCAAACATGTCCTTGACAGACACCTGACTGTGGGCAGATGACCAGGAACTGCTACGTAAGAGAGACTGAGTGGAGGATGGTTGAGATGGGGCAAGGAGGACAGCACTGGTTGACGTGGCTGAAGATGCTGGAGCAGGAGGAGGAGGGCGGCTTTCACTTTGTGTGCTGCTTCTACTCATGTGTTCTTCCCATCGGCCTTTGTGATGGAGACCATGTGCCTTTGCAAAGCAGTTGTACCTAGGTGGCTGTTGGACTTCCCATGACTCAGTTTCTTTTTGGCACAGGTTGCAAATGGCATCGCTGTTGTCAGAGGAAGACACACAAAAAAATGCCACACTGCTGAGCTCTGCGATGACGGCTTTCTGGTGGTGGCAACAGCATGCGTTGATGGGCGTCGGCGGGCTGTCTGGCTGACCCCCTGGGTGACGATGCATGCTGTCTGACTGTGCCACTAGCTCCTTGAGACGACCTCCCCATGCTTCCAAATCGTCTCCTCCTCCTCTCTGTCTCCCCATCTGAACTTTCCCCCTCTTCTTCTTCTCTTCTAGCAGGCACCCACGTGACATCCACCGACACATCATCATCAACCGCTTCACTTGTATCTGAAACATCAAGAAAGGAAGCAGCAGCGGGTACAACATCATCATCATCATCACACCGTACCTCCATGTCGGTAATGCTGCCTGACTGAGACTGATCACTATTATCTACATCCTCTGTCAATGATAGTTGCGCATCACTAATTTCTTCCAAATGATGTGTCAATAACTCCTGTGACAGATCAAGTGAAACGGCTGTGGTGCTAGTGTTGGTGGTGGCGACAGGCGGCAGAGTGGCACTGGTCACTTGAGACCTGCCCAAAGCACAGCTGGACTTAGATGGTGCATCAAGGATAGGAGGACTAGCAGGGTAAGCTGAAGAAGATTGGGTGTCCTGTGTTAGCCATTCAACTAGGTCCTCCTCAGAAGTTTTTGCGTCCCCCCTGGCACCCGGAGTCTGAACAATGTGCATATTTGTAAGGTCTAAAGGAATCACAGCACCACGACCACGACCACGGAACCTGCGGGGTGGCCTGCCTCTGCCTGTCATTTTTTTTTAAATGGACACTAACAATACTATTACACCAATTGAGTGATGGCACTGTGAAAGTGGGCACAGTATACGCTGTGAGACTGACAACAACGAAAAAGACAGATGTTTTAAAAATCACAAATTGTTAATTTTTTCAAATATTACAACTTACAAGTACTGTGGCAAAAAATATGATTGTTTGGCACTATTTGGCAAATGGGCCTGTCTGGCACACACTCTGGGAGAAAGGAAACTGAAATTCAATGGCACTAGGAGACTGAAGAATCACAGTCAAAACAGTTATGATGAACAAAAATTCCAATCCTGTTACAATAAATATGAGTGGTGGCACTAATTGGCTAGTTGGGACTGGCACACAGGCAGGCAGGCAGGAGGAAAAAGCAATTCAAGGGCACTAGTAGACTGCAGATTGACAGTCAAAACAGTGATGATTGACAAATTTTGCAATACTGTTAAAAGAAATATGATTGCTGGCACTAATTGGATAGTTGGGCCTGGCACACAAGCTAAATGTGAGAAAATCCCAGGTGCCTACCCTAAGGAGGCTAGGTTAAAGTATCGGATATACCAGTGCGGTTATAAAATTATATATGTTTTAATATATAGATACAAATGATTAAGAACAATGAATACAAATTAAAACAAATTACAGGGCAAACTTCATGTATCCATGATAAAATACAATGTGTAACAAATAAAATAAAAATGAAATAAAAACAATGAGATAAAAACAATTTTTTGCAATATAGCAGCAAGATACTGTACAAACAATACTGGTGAAAGTTTATCTATTTAACAGGGAAAAAAGGTCACAGTGAAAAAATTCCTGAAATCTGATTCCAATCAGAGAAAAATGGGGAAAAAATAAAGTTTGTGAGATCCTGTTACGAATAGTGTGATCCGGTGGTGGTTGGAAATCTAAAACCATTGATGAAAGACTCAAAAATGATGATAGAAAACGTGTATCAAAAAGAATGTCAAATTGGTGCAAATGTAACAAATATTGGTGTTGAAAGGTCACAGCATAACTGATGATGTATAAAAAATATAAGAATGCAAAAATCAAAAATTGAAAATGTGAGTGCTCCAACAGTCTTCAAAAATACATATCTTCAAAACAAATCTAAGTGGTACTTGATAGTTGATATAAAAGCAATACAACAATAAAAAAGGAAAAAAACGAAAAAAAACGATCCGCCTGTGGAAAAAACAGAAATAGAATATAGTGTAGATTGTCCTACAAGTTTAGCAAACAATAGAATAAGGCTTACCAGTGCTGGTCAACGGCGTTTCGGCCCGTGCTAGGCCTTTCTCAAGACTGGTTTGTGATTGAAAAGGTGGCCTTATATAGGGTGCTTAACCGGATGTAAATAATGTTTACTTCCGGTTTGCCAAAATTGATTATTTTTTTATTTTTTAGCAAACTGTTTTTTTTAACCTCAGTCTCATTAAGTATGATTTGGTTTGCTTAATAGATTATAAGGGGATATTTCCACAGCTTGATCCACATGGTTATGTAGTTTTATTTTACTGTCCTATTCACTCCGTGAGCATTGTGACGTCACTTCCGGTCCAGGTAATTTGTACGATCGATTTATATAGATCGTGGGATCAAATGGGAATAAACTTACGTTAAAGGAGATTGTATTTCCTAATTGTATGATAAAATTGGTATCAATATTCTTTCAATCCTGCTTGGGTCTTAGAACTAGGGTCCCGTGATTGAACCGGGACCTGATTGGTCGTTGACATCACGGCCTCGGGTTTGCGCCTTGGATTGGATCTAGGAGAGGTGTGTTCATTATCCCACTATCTTATTGGTGTGTGTTCGGTCTCTATTAATGGCCCTGGTTGGAGGTGTGCAAGTGTTCTATTATTCTGATTGGATATGGAGATTACGGGGGTCCTGAATGTAATAATGTTGGAAACAGTGCTATGCAATATGTCTTTAGCTTAAAGGGATTTGTTAATGTGAAAGTTGAAAGATATATTCTTAGATTATTTGGCGATCATCAAATGGAAATCTCTCGATTGGTCTTATCCCTGTGTGTTAGGATTTTGGTCCCACATGCAAATGTGCAAATATCGTGTCTGGTTGCTAACAATTAGTTCTTACAAAATTGTAAGGATATCGCATAGTGGTATACATTACTAGGATTAGTTTTAAACTAAGGAGGAATGAGTCTTATTCCATTGAGTGGTGTATAAGGTACCACTTTAGTGAAATACTTAGAAAAAAAGGAAAACTTAGAAATAAAGGAAAGGAAACGATAGAACAAGGGGGGGCCAAACTTGATTTTCTCAAAAATGGCGATCTAAGTGAACTGAGAGACAATATTTTGGACAATATAGTCGTTTAATCTAAGATAAATAAGTTATTTGTTGACCAAAAGGAAGGGGAGTTAGACCCTGTTTATGCTTTAGCCTGGCTTTCCTGTCTAGAAAAAGCCTTCAATAATAAAGGTTTGTTGTATGTTGATCTTAACTTTGTGTATGATAGTGTGGGGTTTTTCGACAACTATATATTCTTTCGAAGTTTTTTAAAAAAATTTTACACTTCAAAAAACTCTCAAAGTTTGAAATCATCTTCCAAGAAAGTTCTTCTCTATAGAGTCTTATTTTTCAATAAATTTTTCATGGTACCTTTTGATTGTAACAACGTAATAAGGGATGTGTTATCCTGCTTTCCACTTTTTATTATTTTAATCAAAATGTTTGACTAGAAAGATTGACTAAAAAGATAGATGCTCTTACCTCAAGCCTTCATGGTGTGTTTACCACATCCAAACCATCGCTAGTTTGGCCTCTACAGTTAATATATTAAAAAGGTATGAGCTATCGCTAGTCTAACCTATAAAATTGTGATATATAGGTTATGTCTGAAGTGTCCTATTTTATTAGCATAGATAATGAGACATCTAGTGATGTGATAAGGGGACTTAGAAGGAAACTGGAGTCTGTTGTAAAAATATATTATTTGCCCTATATCATTTAATTTTTAACTTTTTTAACCGGCTTCCAGCTTTGTGTTTTTGAGCTTTGGGAACTTGAGGATCTAGTGAGTAATCGGGAGACTTAGAGGGAAACTTAGGTCTACTGTATATGACCCAAGTCAAAGAAAGGAATCTGACTGTGCCATTAAGTTAAAATATTGCTCTTAATTATCTTCAAGCTTCGAGCTTTGTGTTTTAAGTGTCTATCCAGGCTTAAATACTGAGGCTTAATTTGAGAGAGAGTATTTGGTTAAAGGAGATTGGTTCCTTTAGTATTGGAAGAATCCTTTTATATAAACAGGAAAATGTATATATGATCAAGACATATTGAAGAGATGCGATAAATCTTCTTTATTATTAAGACCTCTTGGGTACAGACAATCTAGGTTAAAGATCCACCTGGATTCTGCTGTGAGGAGTCTCTTTTCATAATGCCCTCCTCTCCAATCCTTTTTGATCTTTTGTATCCCTAGAAAGGTAAGTTCTTTAGTATTCCCTTTGTGTTTATCTGCAAAGTGTTTATATAAGGCTGTGTCTGTGTTCATATTTTTCAATGAGTAGCAGGTGTTCTCGCATCCTGTCCTTCAAGGTTCTAGATGTTTGGCCCACATATTGTAGGCCACATGAGCATTGAAGCATATAAATAATGCCTTTGTCTTGGCATCTGATTAAATCGTTGATTTTGTGTGTTTCCTTGGTATTGTGGCAAATAAAGGATGCTGCTTTTATGCCTTGCTTACAGGACTTGCATGATATAAATGGGAAAAACCCTTTATTTCTTTTCCAAAACACGTCTGTAACTCCTGAGGTCTCTTTTCTTGGGTATACTTGGGGCTAGTTTATTTTTCAAATTGCTGGTTTTCCTATAGATAAACCTAGGTTGTATAGGTAGTTTTTCGCCTATTAGATCATCATCTTTTAATATACCCCAGTGTTTTCTGAATATATTTTCAATGATATTTTTGTTGTCACTGTACTCTGTGATCATAGGTATGTTAAGAAACTCTTCATTTGCCGTTGTTTTAGGTTTTTTATAATTGTATAGTTCAGTTCTGTCAATCATCCTGACTTCTTGATTTTCCTGATCCAGTTTTGTCTCGTTGTACCCTCTCTCAAGAAATTTGGATTTTATGTAGTTGCCTGTTCTTCCATTTGTCTGTAGTGGAGCAATTTTTTATCATCCTCAATAATTGTCCTTTGGAATGTTGTTTTTCCAATTGGAATGATGGCAACTTGTCATGTGTATATAGTTGTTGCTATCTACCTGTTTAAAGTGTGTCGAGGTTTCCAACTTTCCATTTATCACTTCAATTTTCAGGTCAAGGAAGATTATTTCAGTCATACTGCTGACATATGTAAAATGTAGATTGTTTGTGTTTCCTATTTATAATTTCAAAGGTAAAATCAAGATCCGATTGTGTCCCCTTCCAAATAATTAATATATCGTCAATGTAACAACGATAGAGGACCAGGTCCATCTAGCTGGGCAGGATTCCTAAAATATATGCTCCCATTTGCCTCATATACAGGTTGGCATAGCTAGGCGCGACCTGGTCCCCATTGCTGTTCCACAAATTTGTTGGTAATAATGACCATTATTACAGAAATAATTATGGTGTAGTATAAATTCAATACTGTCCAGAATGAATTTCCTTTGTTCTTCTAGGACTTCGTTATCTTTCTTAAGGAAGTATTCAACCCCTTCTAGTCCTTCTTCTTTTATATTTGAAGGCTTTTTCTAGACAGGAAAGCCAGGCTAAAGCATAAACAGGGTCTAACTCCCCTTCCTTTTGGTCAGCAAATAACTTTATTTATCTTAGATTAAAACGACTATATTGTCCCAAAATATTGTCTCTCAGTTTACTTAGATCGCCATTTTTGAAAAAAAACAAGTTTGGCCCCCCTTGTTCTATCGTTTCCTTTCCCTTTATTTCTAAGTTTTCCTTTTTTTTCTAAGTATTTCACTAAAGTGGTACCTTATACACCATCAAACACACACCAATAAGATAGTGGGATAACGAACACACCTCTCCTAGCATCCAATCCAAGGCGCAAACCCGAGGCCGTGACGTCACGAGCAATCAGGTCGGTCTAGTTCTAAGACCCAAGCAGGATTGAAAGAATATTGATACCAATTTTATCATACAATTAGGAAATACAATCTCCTTTAACGTAAGTTTATTCCATTTGATCCCACGATCTATATAAATCGATCGTACAAATTAACCTGGACCGGAGAGATGGCGTCACGATGCTCACGGAGGTGAATAGGACAGTAAAATAAAACTACATAACCATGTGGATCAAGCTGTGGAAATATCCCCTTATAATCTATTAAGCAAAACCAAATCATACTTAATGAGATTGAGGTTAAAAAAAATAAAAAATAATCAATTTCGGCAAACCGGAAGTAAACATATGATACATCCGGTAAAGCACCCTATATAAGGCCACCTTTTGGCAATCACAAAACCAGTCTTGAAAAAGGCCTAGCACGGGCTGAAACGCGTTTGACCAGCACTGGTAAGCCTTATTCTATTGTTTTGCTAAACTTGTAGGACAATCTACACTATATTCTATTTCTGTTTTTTCCACAGGCGGATCGTTTTTTTTCGTTTTTTTTCCTTTTTTATTGTTGTATTGCTTTTATATCAACTATCAAGTACCACTTAGATTTGTTTTGAAGATATGTATTTTTGAAGACTGTTGGAGCACTCACATTTTCAATTTTTGATTTTTGCATTCTTATATTTTTTATACATCATCAGTTATGCTGTGACCTTTCAACACCAATATTTGTTACATTTGCACCAATTTGACATTCTTTTTGATACACGTTTTCTATCATCATTTTTGAATCTTTCATCACTGGTTTAGATTTCCAACCACCACCGGATCACACTATTCGTAACAGGATCTCACAAACTTTATTTTTTCCCCATTTTTCTCTGATTGGAATCAGATTTCAGGATTTTTTTCACTGTGACCTTTTTTTCCCTGTTAAATAGATAAACTTTCACCAGTATTGTTTGTACAGTATCTTGCTGCTAGATTGCAAAAAATTATTTTTATCTCATTGTTTTTATTTCATTTTATTTCATTGTTCTTAATCATTTGTATCTATATATTAAAAAAATATATAATTTTATAACCACACTGGTATATCCGATACTTTAAACCTAGCCTCCTTAGGGTAGGCGCCTGGGATTTTCTCACATTTAGTTTCTTACACTGGGTTATAGCTAGGAGTCACCCGCTCCCAGGCTCATAGGTTATCATTAGGCACTGAGGTTTATTCTTCATTACATGGCACACAGGCTGGCAGGCAGTAGAAAAGTGCAATTCAATGGCACAAGCAAACTGAGGATTAAGATCAACAATCAAATTTTTTTAATTTTAATTAGTAACTATACTGTGACAACAAATTATGATTGGTGTAAATAGTTGGCAAGACGGCCTGGCACAAAAGGCTGGCAGGCAGGAGGTAGATGCAATTCAAGGACACTAGGAGACTGATTGCTGACAGTCAAAACAGTGATGATTGACAATTTTTGCAATACTGTTAAAAGAAATATGATTGCTGGCAACAATTGGCTAGGTGGGCCTGGCTCACAACAGGCTGCAAGGCAGCAGAAAGTGCTATTCAATGGCACCAGCAAACTGAGGATTCTCAAACAACTATTACCAAAAATTTTATTTTTAATTATAAGAATATTGTCACAACAACTATGATTGGTGTAAATATTTTTCAAGTAGGTCTGGCACACAGGCTTGGAAGCTGTAGAAAAGTGCAATTCTAGGCTACGAGCAAACTGAGGATTAAGATCATCAACAATCAAGAATTTTTAAATTGCAATTAGTAACTATACTGTGACCAAAAATTAGGATTGGTGTAAATAGTTGGCAAGACGGCTGTCACAAAAGGATTGGCAGGCAGGAGGTAGATGCAATTCAAGGACACTAGGAGACTGATTACTGAAGTCTAAACAGTGATGAATTGACAATTTTTTGCAATACTGTTAACAGAAATATGATTGCCTTGACAACAATTGGCTAGGTGGCCTGGCTCACAGCAGGCTGCAAGGCAGGAGGAAAGTGCTATTCAATGGCACCAGCAAACTGAGTATTCAAATCACACAACTATTACCAAAAATTTAAATTTTTAATTATTAGAATACCTGTCACAAACAAATATGATTGGTGTAAATATTTTTTAAGTAGGCCTGGCCACAAGGCTTGGAAGGCTGTAGAAAAGTGCCAATTCTAGGGCACGAGCAAACTGAGGATTAAGATCATCAACAATCAAGATTTTTTAATTTTAATTAGTAACTATACTGTGACAAAAAACTAGGGCCTAGATTTAGAGTTCGGCGGTAGCCGTCAAAACCAGCGTTAGAGGCTCCCTAACGCTGGTTTTGGCCGCCCGCTGGTATTTGGAGTCAGTGATTAAAGGGTCTACTAACGCTCACTTTACAGCCGCGACTTTTCCATACCGCAGATCCCCCTAACGCCATTTGCGTATCCTATCTTTCAATGGGATCTTTCTAACGCTGGTATTTAGAGGTCGTTTCTGCAGTGAGCGTTAGAGCACTAACGGACAAGATTCCAGCCGCCTGAAAAAAGCAGGAGTTAAGAGCTTTCTGGCTAACCGCGGTTTATAAAGCTCTTAACTACCTGTACCCTAAACTACACTAACACCCCCATTAAAAACTACCTATGTACCCCTAAACCGAGGTCCCCCCACATCGCCGCCACTCGATTAAAATTTTTAACCCCTAATCTGCCGACCGCCACCTACGTATATACTTATGTACCCCTAATCTGCTGCCCCTAACACCGCCGACCCTATATTATATTTATTAACCCCCTAACTTGCCCCACACAAACGTCGCCCGCCAAGCTACTTAAATAATTAACCCTAATCTTCCGACTGCCAAATCGCCGCCACCTACGTTATCCTATGTACCCTATCTGCTGCCCCTAACATCGCCGACCCCTATGTTATAATTTATTAACCCCTAATCTGCCCCCCACAACGTCGCCGACACCTGCCTACACTTATTAACCCTAATCTGCCGAGCGGACCTGAGCGCTACTATAATAAAGTTATTAACCCCTAATCCGCCTCACTAACCCTATCATAAATAGTATTAACCCCTATCTGCCTCCCCTAACATCGCCAACACCTACCTTCAATTATTAACCCTAATCTGCCGACCGGAGCTCACCGCTATTCTAATAAATGTATTAACCCCTAAGCTAAGTCTAACCCTAACACTAACACCCCCCCTAAGTTAAATATATTTACATCTAACGAAATAAATTAACTCTTATTAATAATGATTCCTATTAAAGCTAAATACTTACCTGTAAAATAAATCCTAATCTAGCTACAATATAAATTACATTATATTATAGCTATTTTAGGATTAATATTTATTTACAGGTAACTTTGATATTTATTTTAACCAGGTACAATAGCTATTTAATAGTTAAGAACTATTTAATAGTTACCTAGTTAAAATAATTACAAATTTACCTGTAAAATAAATCTAACCTAAGATATAATTAAACCCTAACACTACCCCTATCAATAAATAATTAAATAAACTACCTACAATTACCTACAATTAACCTAACACTACACTATCAATAAATTAATTAAACACAATTGCTACAAATAATACAAATAATTAAACTATCTAAAGTACAAAAAATAAAAAAGAACTAAGTTACAGAAAATAACAAAATATTTACAAACATAAGAAAAATATTACAACAATTTTAAACTAATTCACCTACTACTCTAAGCCCCCTAATAAAATAACAAGACCCCAAAAATAAAAAATTCCCTACCCTATTCTAAAATACAAAAGTTAACAAGCTCTTTTACCTTACCAGCCCTGAAACAGGGCCCTTTGCGGGGCATGCCCCAAGAATTTCAGCTCTTTTGCCTGTAAAAACATAAAAATACCCATTACCCCCCCCCAACATTTACAACCCACCACCCCACATACCCCTAATCTAACCAAACCCCCCTTAAATAATACATAACACTAAGCCCCTGATGATCTTCCTACCTTGTCTTCACCATGCCAGGTTCACCGATCCGTCTGGCTCCAAGATCTTCATCCAACACCAAGCGGGGGTTGGCGATCCATAATCCGTGCTCCAAAGTCTTCCTCCTATCCGGCAAGAAGAGGACATCCGGCTCGGCAAACATCTTCTCAAGCGGCATCTTCTATGTTCTTCCATCCGATGACGGACCGGCTCCATCTTGAAGACCTCCCAGCGCGGATCCATCCTCTTCTTCCGACGACTAGACGACGAATGACGGTTCCTTTAAGGGACGTCATCCAAGATGGCGTCCCTCGAATTCCGATTTGGCTGATAGGATTCTATCAGCCAATCGGAATTAAGGTAGGAATTTTCTGATTGGCTGATGGAATCAGCCAATCAGAATCAAGTTCAATCCGAATTGGCTGATCCAATCAGCCAATCAGATTCGAGCTCGCATTGTATTGGCTGTTCCGATCAGCCCAATACAATGCGAGCTCAATCTGATTGGCTGATTGGATCAGCCAATCGGATTGAACTTGATTCTGATTTGGCTGATTCCATCAGCCAATCAGAAAATTCCTACCTTAATTCCGATTGGCTGATAGAATCCTATCAGCCAATCGGAATTCGAGGGACGCCATCTTGGATGACGTCCCTTTAAAGGAACCGTCATTCGTCGTCTAGCTCGTCGGAAGAAGAGGATGGACCGCGCTGGAGGTCTTCAAGATGGCAGCCGGTCGTCATCGGATGGAAGAACATAGAAGATGCCGCTTGGAGAAGATGTTTGCCGGTCCGGATGTCCTCTTCTTGCCCGGATAGGAGGAAGACTTTGGAGCACCGGATTATGGATCGCCAACCCCCGCTTGGGTTGGATGAAGATCTTGGAGCCAGGACGGATCGGTGAACCTGGCATGGTGAAGACAAGGTAGGAAGATCATCAGGGGCTTAGTGTTAGGTTTATTTAAGGGGGGGTTTGGGTTAGTTTAGGGGTTGTGGGTGGTGGGTTGTATGTTGGGGGGGGGGTTATTGTATGTTTTTTTTTACAGGCAAAAGAGCTGAAATTATTGGGGCATGCCCCGCAAAGGGCCCTGATTAGGGCTGGTAAGGTAAAAGAGCTTGTCAATTTTTGTATTTTAGAATAGGGTAGGGAATTTTTTATTTTGGGGTCTTTGTTATTTTATTAGGGGGCTTAGAGTAGGTGTAATTAGTTTAAAATTGTTGTAATATTTTTCTTATGTTTGTAAATATTTTTTTTATTTTCTGAACTTAGTTCTTTTTTATTTTTTTGTACTTTAGATAGTTTATTTAATTGTATTATTTGTAGCAATTGTGTTTAATTAATTTATTGATAGTGTAGTGTTAGGTTAATTGTAGGTAATTGTAGGTAGTTTATTTAATTATTTTATGATAGGGTAGTGTTAGGGTTTAATTATATCTTTAGGTTAGGATTTATTTTACAGGTAAATTTGTACTTATTTTACTAGGTAACTATTAAATAGTTCTTAACTATTTAATAGCTATTGTACCTGGTTAAAATAAATACAAAGTTACCTGTAAAATAAATATTAATCCTAAAATAGCTATAATATAAATGTAATTTATATTGTAGCTATATTAGGATTTATTTTACAGGTAAGTATTTAGCTTTAAATAGGAATCATTTATTTAATAAGAGTTAATTTATTTCGTTAGATGTAAATTATATTTAAACTTAGGGGGGTGTTAGTGTTAGGGTTAGACTTAGCTTTAGGGGTTAATACATTTATTAGAATAGCGGTGAGCTCCGGTCGGCAGATTAGGGGTTAATAATTGAAGGTAGGTGTCGGCGATGTTAGGGAGGGCAGATTAGGGGTTAATACTATTTATGATAGGGTTAGTGAGGCGGATTAGGGGTTAATAACTTTATTATAGTAGCACTCAGGGTCCAGTCGGCAGATTAGGGGTCAATAAGTGTAGGTAGGTGTCCGGCGACGTTGTGGGTGGGCAGATTAGGGGTTAATAAATATAACATAGGGGTCGGCGATGTTAGGGCAGCAGATTAGGGGTACATAGGGATAACGTAGGTGGCGGCGGTTTACGGAGCGGCAGATTAGGGGTTAAAAGTGTAATGCAGGGGTCAGCGATAGCGGGGGCGGCAGATTAGGGGTTAATAAGTGTAAGGTTAGGGGTGTTTAGACTCGGGGTACATGTTAGAGTGTTAGGTGCAGACGTAGGAAGTGTTTCCCCCATAGGAAACAATGGGGCTGCGTTAGGAGCTGAACGCTGCTTTTTTGCAGGTGTTAGGTTTTTTTTCAGCTCAAACAGCCCCATTGTTTCCTATGGGAGAATCGGTGCACGAGCATGTTTTTGAGGCCGGCCGCGTCCGTAAGCAACTCTGGTATCGAGAGTTGTATTTGCGGTAAAAATGCTCTACGCTCCTTTTTTTGGAGCCTAACGCAGCATTTGTTTGAACTCTCGATACCAGAGTTAAATTTATGGTGCGGCCAGAAAAAAAACCCGCGGAGCGTTAACAGCCCTTTTACCGCCAAACTCCAAATCTAGCCGTAGGATTGGTGTAAATAGTTGGCAAGACGGCCTGGCACAAAAGATGGCAGGCAGAAGGTAGATGCAATTCAAGGACACTAGGAGACTGATTACTGACAGTCTAAACTGTGATGATTGACAATTTTTGCAATACTGTTAACAGAAATATGATTGCTGACAACAATTGGCTTGGCAGGAGGCAAGTGCTATTCAATGGCACCAGCAAACTGAGGATTCAAATCACAGCAACTATTTCCAAAATTTTTAATTTTTAATTGTTAGAATACTGTCACAACAAATATGATTGGTGTAAATATTTTTCAAGTTGGCCTGGCACACAGGGCTTTGAAGGCTGTAGAAAAGCTGCAATTCTAGGGCACGAGCAAAACTGAGGATTAAGATCATCAACAATCAAGATTTTTATAATTTTAATTAGTAACTATACTGTGACAAAAAATTAGGATTGGTGTAAATAGTTGGCAAGACCGCCTGGCACAAAAGGATGGCAGGCAGGAGGTAGATGCAATTCAAGGACACTAGGAGACTGATTACTGAAAGTCTAAACAGTGATGATTGACAATTTTTGCCATACTGTTAACAGAAATATGATTGCTGACAACAATTGGTTAGGAGGGCCTGGCTCACAGCAGGCTGCAAGGCAGGAAGGAAAGTGCTAATTCAATGGCACCAGCAAACTGAGGATTCAAATCACAGCAACTATTACCAAAATTTTAATTTTTAATTATTAGAATACTGTCACAACAAATATGATTGGTGTAAATATTTTTCAAGTAGGCCTGGCACACAGGCTTGGAAGGGCTGTAGAAAAGTGCAATTCTAGGGCACGAGCAAAACTGAGGATTAAGATCATCAACAATCAAGATTTTTTTTAATTTTAATTAGTAACTATACTGTGACAAAAAATTAGGATTGGTGTAAATAGTTGGCAAGACGGCCTGGCACAAATGGATGGAAGGCAGGAGGTAGATGCAATTCAAGGACACTAGGAGACTGATTACTGACAGTCTAAACAGTGGTGATTGACAATGTTTTGCATACTGTTAACAGAAAAATGATTGCTGACAGCAATTGGACTAGGTGGGCCTGGCTCACAGCAGGCTGCAAGGCAGGAGGAAAGTGCTATTCAATGGCACCAAGCAAACTGAGGATTCAAATCACAGCAACTATTACCAAAAATTTGAATTTCAAATTATTAGAATACTGTCCACACACAAATATGATTGGTGTAAATATTTTTCAAGTAGGCCTGGCACACAGGCTTGGAAGGCTGTAGAAAAGTGCAATTCTAGGGCACGAGCAAACTGAGGATTAAGATCATCAACAATCAAGATTTTTTTAATTTTAATTAGTAACTATACTGTGACAAAAAATTAGGATTGGTGTAAATAGTTGGCAAGAAGGCCTGGCACAAAAGGATGGCAGGCAGGAGGTAGATGCAATTCAAGGACACTAGGAGACTGATTACTTGACAGTCTAAACAGTGATGATTGACAATTTTTGCAATACTGTTAACAGAAATATGATTGCTGACAACAATTGGCTAGGTGGGCCTGGCTCACAGCAGGCTGCAAGGCAGGAGGAAAGTGCTATTCAATGGCACCAGCAAACTGAGGATTCAAATCACAGCAACTATTACCAAAAATTTTAATTTTTAATTATTTAGAATACTGTCACAACAAAATATGATTGGTGTAAATATTTTTCAAGTAGGCCTTGCACACAGGCTTGGAAGGCTGTAGAAAAGTGCAATTCTAGGGCACGAGCAAACTGAGGATTAAGATCATCAACAATCAAGATTTTTTTCATTTTAATTAGTAACTATACTGTGACAAAAAATTAGGATTGGTGTAAATATTTGGCAAGACGGCCTGGCACAAAAGGATGGCAGGCAGGAGGTAGATGCAATTCAAGGACACTAGGAGACTGATTACTGACAGTCTAAACAGTGATGATTGACAATTTTTGCAATACTGTTAACAGAAATATGATTGCTGACAACAATTGGCTAGGTGGGCCTGGCTCACAGCAGGCTGCAAGGCAGGAGGAAAGTGCTATTCAATGGCACCAGCAAAATGAGGATTCAAATCACAGCAACTATTACCAAAAATTTTAATTTTTAATTATTAGAATACTGTCACAACAAATATGATTGGTGTAATATTTTTTAAGTAGTCCTGGCACACAGGGCCTGGAAGGCTGTAGAAAAGTGCAATTCTAGGGCACGAGCAAACTGAGGATTAAGATCATCAACAATCAAGATTTTTTTAATTTTAATTAGTAACTATACTGTGACAAAAAAAATAGGATTGATGTACATAGTTGGCAAGACGACCTGGCACAAAAAGGATGGCAGGCAGGAGGTAGATGCAATTCAAGGACTCTAGGAGACTGATTACTGACAGTCTAAACAGTGATGATTGACAATTTTTGCAATACTGTTAAACAGAAATATGATTGCTGACAACAATTGGCTAGGTGGGCCTGGCTCACAGCAGGCTGCAAGGCAGGAGGAAAATGCTATTCAATGGCACCAGCAAACTGAGGATTCAAATCACAGCAACTATTACCAAATATTTAAATTTTTAATTATTAGAATACTGTCACAACAAATATGATTGGTGTAAATATTTTTCAAGTAGGCCTGCACACAGGCTTGGAAGGCTGTAGAAAAGTGCAATTCTAGGGCACGAGCAAACTGAGGATTCAGATCATCAACAATCAAGATTTTTTTAATTTTAATTAGTAACTATACTGTGACAAAAAATTAGGATTGGTTGTAAATAGTTGGCAAGACGGCCTGGCACAAAAGGATGCATGCAGGAGGTAGATGCAATTCAAGGACACTAGGAGACTGATTACTGACAGTCTAAACAGTGATGATTGACAATTTTTGCAATACTGTTAACAGAAATATGATTGCTGACAACAATTGGCTAGGTGGGCCTGGCTCACAGCAGGCTGCAAGGCAGGAGGAAAGTGCTATTCAATGGCACCAGCAAACTGAGGATTCAAATCACAGCAACTATTACCAAAAATTTTAATTTTTAATTATTAAATACTGTCACAACAAATATGATTGGTGTAATATTTTTTTCAAGTAGGCCTGGCACACAGGCTTGGAAGGCTGTAGAAAAGTGCAATTCTAGGGCCACGAGCAAACTGAGGATTAAGATCATCAACAATCAAGATTTTTTTAATTTTAATTAGTAACTATACTGTGGACAAAAAATTAGGATTGGTGTAAATAGTTGGCAAGACGGCCTGGCACAAAAGGATGGCAGGCAGGAGGGTACATGCAATTCAAGGACACTAGGAGGACTGATTACTGACAGTCTAACAGTGATGATTGACAATGTTTGCAATACTGTTAACAGAAATATGATTGTAATTATTATTAGAATACTGTCACAACAATATGATTGGTCTAAATATTTTTTTAAGTAGGCCTGGCACACAGGCTTGGAAGGCTGTAGAAAAGTGCAATTCTAGGGCACGAGCAAACTGAGGATTAAGATCAACACTAAATTTTTTTTTTATTAAAGTCAATAACTATACTGTCTGTGACAACAATTATGAGTGGTGTAAATAGTTGGCTAGACGGCCTGGCACAAAAGGCTGGCAGTGGCAGGCAGGAGGTAAATGAAATTCAATGGCACTAGGAGACTGAATATTTGCAGTCCAAAAAATTATGATTTTTTTTTTTAATTACTGTTACAAGAATTGTGATTGGTGCCACTAATTGGCAACTTTGGCCTGGCAGACAGGCTGGCAGATATGAGTCGTGGATGGTAGGTAGGGCAGCAATTTAACACAGTATGCTGTGTAAGTGACAAAAACACAGGACTGATAGAAAATTAAGTTACATTACACTACCAAAATATTTTAAAATTTTAGATTTTAATATTAAAATTATGTTAAGAAGTGCAATGCACATATGACTCTATGAGTGGTCGCACTGGCTGGCTGCTACGTAGGGCAGCAATTATAACAACAGTCAGATAGACAGTTAGACACAGGCCTGATAGAAAATACAATTAGATTACACTAGCATAATGATTTAAGACTTTTTTTTGGAAATTTTAAGAAAAAGGGTTAAGCACTACATGAGTCGTGGCTGATAGTCTTGGAAGGGCAGCTATTAAAAACAGTAGGCTCTGTAAGTCGGATACACACACGCCTGATGGAAAATACTATTAGATTACACTAGAAAAATGATTTAAATTATTTTTTTGGGGGGGGAAATTAAAAAAAGTTTAAACACATATGAGTCGTGGCTCATAGACTAGGGAGGGCAGCAAGTAAACACAGTAGGCTCTCTATGTCAGCAAAACACACAGGCCAGATAGAAAATTATATTAGATTACACTAGCAAACAAATTTAAACTTTTTTTATATTAAAATTAAGGTGAATAAGAATAGATATGAGTGCTGGGTGGCTGCCTGGCACAGACCAATTAACCAAAAGACTGAAAAAAAAGAGGTATATTAATGCTGAGTGAGCCTGACAGACACAGGCATGATAGTAAATGTAATTAGATTACAACTAGCAAAAATATTTTTTTTTTTTTTTTTTTAAATTTAAAATAATGTTATAAACGGATATTAACACTGGTGGCTGCTGGCTGGCACAGAGCAATGAACCAGAGTATATGCTGTGTGGACACTGGCCTGATAGAAAATGAAAAAAAAAATGACACTAGAAAAATAATAAAATTTTTGGGTTAGTTAAATTTAAACTAATGTTGTTAGGAAGATATCAGTGGTGGCAGTAGTCACAGCATATGCAGTGAGCCTTAAACACACAGCTGAAAGCCAGGCAAATGCTAATAAAAACAAAAAAACAAAAACGGCACAAAATATAGCCCTAAAAAGGGCTTTTTTGGGGTGCTGTGCTTGCAGCAGAGATGAGTGGAGTCCTTCTGGACTGTAAATACACTAGCCTAGCTATGTTTTTCCTATTAATGTTAGGAGCAAAAACACAACACGTCCTCTCATTAAAAAAGCAAGGTCGTTATGAGTCTAAAATGGCGGATTCCGAGTAGCTGGGAGTGTCTGTGAGGGAGTGTCTGATGTTGATTGGCTCTAATGTGTCAGGCGGCTGTGACATAAAGGGTCAAAATTCCACAATGATGACACATAGGGGCGGTTCGCCCACAAACGCGAACGCGAACAAGCTATGTTCGATGTGAACCGTTCCCGGGGCGAACAGTTTGGGACATCACTAATGGTGTGTTCTAGATCCTCAATAGATCCCTTCCATACAATAAATATGTCATCTATGTACCTCTTGTATAGGACCAGGTCTGTGCCAGCTGGGCAGGAGTCCAAAATATGTTCTCCCATTTTCCCATATACAGGTTGGCATAGCTGGGCACCAAACCTGGTCCCCATAAGCTGTTCCACATATTTGATTAAAAAATTTTCCTCTGTCGTGGAAATATTTGTGGGTAAGGATAAATAGGATCCCTTCTAATATAAATTCTCTCTGGTATGGACTCAACTTATCATCCTTCTCAATAAAGTGTCTTACTGCTTCCATACCCAAGTCGTGTGGAATGCTCGTGTAAAGAGCAGTCACATCGCAGGTGGCTAGAATGTATTTATCATCCCATTCCAATTTGCTTAGTACATTTAGGACTTCTGTTGAGTCTCTAAGATTTGATGGGAGACTCTTTACATACTTCTGAAGTATTGTGTCGATGTTTTCCGACAGATTGCAAGTGATTGACCCAATGCCTGATATGATTGGCCTCCCTGGGGGGTTCGTTAGCCGTTTGTGTATTTTCGGGAGGTAGTAGAATACAGGTATTCTAGTGTTTTTAGTTAGTATATACCTGTACTCTTGGTTATTAAGTATACCACTCCTTTTGGCTGAAAAAAGCATATCGTCTAATTGTCTTTTAAAGCCCTCCATGGGGTCTGATCTTAAGACTTTGTAGGTTTCGGAGTCTCCCTAAATCCTATCTGACTCTTTATTATAATCTTCTTTACTTAAAGGGACACTGTACCCAAAAAATTTCTTTCGTGATTCAGATTAAGCATGAAATTTTAAGCAACTTTCTAATGTACTCCTATTATCAAATTTTCTTCATTCTCTGGTATCTTTTTTGAAATGCAGAATTTATATTTATATGCCGGCCCATTTTTGGTGAACAACCTGTGTTGTCCTTGCTGATTGGTAGATAAATTCATCCACCAATAAAAAGGTGCTGTCCCAGAGTACTGAAACAAAAAAAAAAGCTTAGATGCCTTCTTTTTCAAATATGATAGCAAGAGAACGAAGAAAAATTGATAATAGGAGTAAATTAGAAAGATGCTTAAAATTGCATGCTCTTTCTGAATTACAAAAGAAAAAATTTGGGTTCAGTGTCCCCTTTAAAATTACAATGCCCCCCAACCCTTATCGGCTGGTTTCACTATAATATCCTTATTTTTCTCCAGCTTGCTGATAGTGTCCAATTGTGTCCTTTGTCAAATTGTGATGACATTTCTTTAGATGAGTGTGACTTAATTTCTTTATTTCCTCACAAACTACATTTTCAAAAGTTTCAACGTGTGGGCCTTTATGTGTGATGGGAAAGAAGGTCGATTTTGGCTTGAGATCTGTATATGTTAGATTCCCATGCTCCTGATCTCCCTCCCTCCCCCATTTGTGTGATCTGACTTGTTGATCATTTTGTTTCTCTAATGCAGATTTACAAAAAAATATTTTCAAGGTTAATTTCCTTATTAGTTGTTTTACATGTGTGTAGGTCTGGAATTTGTCCAGTCCTCCTGATGGAGCATATGACAGACCCAAAGATAATACTTCAATGTCTTTAGGACTAAGATCTGTATTGCTAAGATTGTATATTCCCTTTTGTTTTGAAACGCTAGTGGAGGGTGTAGTAGTGCATACAGTCTCTGGTGGTAAACTTTTTATTTATTCTTAGTCCTGCTCTTCTACCTCTATGCTTTTTCTTTTTTGAATTTTTTGTATTGGAGATTCTTCCATGTCTTGTACTCTGTTTTTTCTCTTTGATTGTTTGTTTCTGTCTATTAGTATTGTGTTTCCCTCCCCTAAAAAATGCTGGTTGTTCTGGTCCATTGTGACTCTTGGTGATATATTTATGTTCTGCATCAAAATTGTGGGGGTAGGGCTATTAGTATCCTATTAGTATCCTCATTATGTTTCAAATGTTCAAATCTGTTTGTGGTGGATGTGGGAGTATCGTCCCAAAATTGTCTGGATTTTGTACTATAGGTATTTCTAGGAGGATGGTTCTCCGTATTATCTCTAAATTGTACTTTGGGGTATACGTAATTTTGTCCCTGTTTGTATCCATATTCTATATTATGGTTGCCTCTATTTCTATATGTCTCCCTTCCTTCATATGATGGAAATCTATTATGGGATCTGTTGTTAGAATATATAGGTGATCTACTCCTAAAGCCTTCATCTCTTACGGGGTAGTGGGATGGTCTCTCCCTATGATGTCCATGTCTGGGATTCTCATATCCATAATGCTGGTTATGATTGCGATTGTAGTTCTGATTATAATTGTAATCATAGTGTTGTCTATGGTAGGAAGGTCTATTATAGGGATGATGTGTCTGATTCCAGTTTTCTCTATGTCTGGGTTGAAAATGATCTCTCTGATCTGACCTATAATCTCTAGGTTGTGGTGGATCTCTGTATTGTTTATCCCTATATCCTGAATGAGATCTTTCTTGGAAGTTACTCCAATTCCGCATTTGGAATGTGTGATAATTTTCTTTGCGTCCCCATTATCTATGTGAATTCTTATATTTGTTTTTATTTTTGTTTCCCCTTGGAGCTACCGTTACCCACTCTTCTTCTCTTTGTTGGATTGTTGGGGTGTTGCTCTCTGGGTTTAATTCATTAGTCGTGTCTGTATCTACTCGACTCTGAATAGCCATATTCAGATCTCTATGTATTTTTCTTGTTTTTTTAGAGAATATCATCTTTGATCTTTTAATTTTGGAGCATAATTGCTCCTGTTTGGTTTTGAATATACTGAGGTCTTTAATATGCTCCATCTTGCTTTCCTCCTCCTTTATATTGTTATCCAAATCAGCTAATAAATAGCTCTGATAGTCAATAATTATCTGCATCAGTGTTTGGGAGATTTTTTTAATAGCAGTCTCCCACCTGTTTGCATATTCTTGATTCTCAATGTTAAATGAGCAATTCTTTTGTATAGTCAGAACTTTTGGGATAATGTTCAATTCTAAGCATTTTTAAAAAATATATATTTCAGCAGTGTATTTGGTTTCAGATATGAGTAATTTCTCTAAAGTTTTCAAAGTGGCGTCTATAGCTACCACTTCTTCATCAATATGGTTGTTATTCTTATTGAGGGCTTGGACAATTTCATAATTAATATCAGTCCTAAGGCTACTAATAGTGGAGGTGGGGATAGTGGTACTGGCAAAAAGTTGTTTCTTCCATATCGCTACCTATCATACTAAGATAGTGGCTATACACGTGTGTCCCTATGTTCTGTGGGAACAGTGTGTAAGGTACAGATGATGCTTGTGAAAAAAAGCCTGGTACTTAATCTGATAATGTGTACCTTAAGTGAATAGGACGGGATGTAAATAAATACAGAAAGTGATATCCTTGGATCACGTATAAATGGCTGCTCAGACAATAATGGTTGGGAAAAAGAAATAGATATATTGCAAATTGTATTGTCAGCACTAAAAATACCACACAAGCTACTCCTCATAATTGTCAAGGTCTCCCAACCAGACCCTAAATGGTAATAGATAAGAAAATGATTTAGAGGGAGCGCTATAACAACCCTAGAGGGGTTGAGAGCTTAAGGTGGAATCCAAAGATATACAGATATAAGTATGATATGTACAGTGGAGAAGCCAATGAGGTTGATATATGTAACAGATAATAGTTACAATACGTAACAGTTGTGTAGGTGGTATAAGTAACGGATGTATTGTTACAATAGGATAGGAATCAAGTAAAATAATACAGTATATAATACAACTTAAATACTTGTGACAGGTAGTGTCAAATGAATATATATAACAACAATTTATTTTTAAAATTAAAAAGCACTATATAAAATGATCAAAAGTGAAAGAATTAAAATGCAAGTAGCTAGTACATCAAAATATAAATAGGAACAATGTAGCTAATCTAATAACAAACTAAACCTTCAAAGAGCTGATACAACAATATAAAACATCAAGTTAAAAACACTGGCTAACTAAAAAAGTCCTAATACACAGTGTATGTGATGCAATAGTCCCAAAATGACCTTGTGGAAAGAATTAGAAAGTCTATTTAGTCCAGAATGTTATTATTTCCGTGCACTCGGGTGGAACCAATCCGTGATGAGTGGTGTAGATAAAAATTTCAAAAAGAAAAAAAAGAAAAAAAATGAGTGATATAAAAATTGTGTGATGTAAAAATTGATGTGAAATATAAAAACATAAAAAAATGAGAATAAATCGGTGTACACCTAAATCCAGAAAAAATATCTGGGAAACGTGAAAAAATACAAAAATATTGGAAAAATTAAGAATGGGATTAAAAATAAGTGAGAATAAGTGAAAAAGTAAAAATATTGTAATCCTAAATGCGATCTCCCAAAATATAGCCCATATACTGATGGTGGGAGTGAGTGTTCCTTTTTCTTAGAAAAGATTACACCATTGTATAACGTTTTAGAAAATGATAATAAGTGATAAACGTTTTTGTGAATAGTGACAGATGGCTTGTGGAAAATCCAGTAGTAAAAGTCTTTATGGTATCCTAAAAGAAAATGAAAATAGACTATAGACAAAATGCAATAACGCTACTATATGTGGCTAATATAGGTATCTAACTTACCAAATGAACCTGAGCCGTAATACCAGTTTAGTCAACGTGTTTCGGTCCCTGGGGACCTTTCTCAAACTGGTAAAGGCTATTCTATAATCATACCTTAAATGGATAATGTGGCCCAATCAGAAACTTGCAGAATTGCGCCATAAAATTTGCGCCAAAATACGGGTAATAGGAACCCGTATGTGGACCCGTGTAAAAACATGGATCCAGAAGTGTTAAACTACTAGTTCTGCTCATTGAAATCTATCTGTTTGTGGGGGTATCAATCCACCGGATGTATTCCCTTGAGTGCCAGTTGTTTTCTCTCATAGCGAGAGTATCACTCACCCTGCGATGTTAAACTTGTACTGGAAGTGACGAATGATGGAGAGTGGTATTGAATACTCAGGTTCAAGTGGATACATAAATGTATAATAAAATACACCAGAAAATACAATCCATACAAATTTAGTGGTTAATGGATCTGGGGATGGCTGAAACAGATTTTTAAAGAAACTAATTGGAGGACCGGTTTGAAAATGCTACGTTTTTGGAGATCAGGAGCATGGGAATCTAACATATAAAGATCTCAAGCCAAAATCTACCTTCTTTCCCATCACACATAAAGGCCCACACATTGAAACTTTTGAAAATGTAGTTTGTGATGAAATAAATAAATAAATTAAGTCACACTCATCTAAAAAATTTCATCACAATTTGACAAAGACACAATTGGACACTATCAGCAAGCTGGAGAAAAATAAGGATATTATAGTGAAACCAGCCGATAAGGGTGTGGGCATTGTAATTTTAAGTAAATAAGTTTATAATAAAGAGTCAGATAGGATTTTGGGAGACTCCGAAACCTACAAAGTCTTAAGATCAAACCCCACGGAGGGCTTTAAAAGATAATTAGATGATATGCTTTTGTCAGCCAAAAGGAGAGGTATACTTAATAACCAAGAGTACAGGTATATACTAACTAAAAACCCTAGAATACCTGTATTCTACTACCTCCCGAAAATACACAAATGGCTAACGAATCCCTCAGAGAGGCCAATCATATCAGGTATTGGGTCAATCACTTGCAATCTGTCGTAATACATCGACAGAAGACTTCAGAAGTATGTAAAGAGTCTCCCATCCTATCTTAGAGACTCGACAGAAGTCCTAAATGTACTAAGCAAATTGGAATGGGATGATAAATACATTCTAGCCACCTGCTATATGACTGCTCTTTACACAAGCATTCCACACGACTTGGGTATGGAAGCAGTAAGACACTTTATGGAGAAGGATGATGAGTTGAGTCCATACCAGAGAGAATTTATATTAGAAGGGATCCTATTTATCCTTACCCACAACTATTTCCACGACAGTGGAAAATTTTTTAATCAAATATGTGGAACAGCTATGGGGACCAGGTTTGCGCCCAGCTATGCCAACCTGTATGTGGGAAAATTGGAGAACATATTTTGGGACTCCTGCCAAGCTGGCGCAGACCTGGTCCTATACAAGAGGTACATTGATGACATACGTATTGTATGGAAAGGATCTATTGAGGATCTAGAACACACCATCAGTGTGATGAATACCAACATTGTGAATCTCAAGTTCACACACGAAATAAGTAAAAGGAATATCCACTTTCTAGACCTAAATATAAATGTAGAGAAAGCAAGACTTTCAACCTAAACTTATTTTAAGGATGTAGAATGCAGTACTTATATCTATCAAACTAGCTGCCACCATCACAGAGGGAAGTCTAATATCCCCAAGGGACAGCTCATGAGGATTAGAAAAAAATGCTCTGACATTTCTAAATGGAAAGAACAATCTGAAATCCTCAAAGAAAGATTCCTAGATAGCGGATATGATGAAAGCATCATAACTAACACAATACAGGAGGTTGAAGCAATGGATAGCGAATCCATGTTGAACTATAAAGAAAAGAACCAAGCTGGAGGGTCGACAATACAGGTGCCTTTTATCACAGAATACAGCGAAAACAGATTTCTAATTGAGAATATTCTGAAGAAGCACTGGCATTTCCTCAAGGAGGATAATATCATTGGGAAAGATCTCAAAAACTCTCCTAAATTTATATACCGGAAGACCAGGAACTTGAAAACTATGATTGCACCAAGTGTTCCTATGACCACTAAAAAAAGAATAAATGACATATTCGGCAAATAACTAAATGGATTCTTTCCATGCTATACATGCAAAGCATGTAAACATGGCAAGAAAGCACGCACTTTCACATCTAAGGTCACACATGAATCTTTCAATATGAAAGAGATGATCAGATGTCATGATGCAGGGGTCATATATCTTATAGAATGTGGTTGTGGACTTTAGTACATAGGGCAGACCTCTAGACAACTCAAGGACAGGATCCGCGAGCACCTACTCCAGATCAAATGGGGTAAGGAAGATTTTCCCTTGTACAAACATTTTAAAGAAGTCCACAATGGAAACAATAAAACTTTCAGATATATGGGCATTAATAAACCTATGAAGAATTGGAGAGGGGGGATTATGAAAAGCAACTTCTAAGAGTTGAATCCAAAGGGATTTTTAACTTAGACTGCACTTATCCCAAAGGCTTCAATAGCAGTATGGAGATGTTTCGTCTATTGTGATAAATGCACAAATAGCCTTACATTCAATTTTCATTTGCTAGAACACCCCCAAAAGCGTCATTCCTGACTAGATAATCTCATTTGGAGCAAATCTCTCTGAGATGGATAACAACCATACATCCTACTCTCCAATCTCATCCATACCGAGTCACACATATATACATATGAGAATACATTTTATCTATTACCTTATCAAGCAATGGGAAATAAGATAAGATATAGATTTTCTTTTCTTATATGGTTTTATATTTCTATATTTCCAAGATATAATGTAGTCTTGTAGCCTCTTGTTTGAACATTATATCTATTATATAATGTTTTTTCCAGCACCAAGGCAATTATACGACCTTTAACCTTAGGATATGTAAAACAAGACACCCTTAGCTGACCGTTTATATATGTGAAAAAATAAAACGTAGCATTTTCAAACCGGTCCTCCAAATAGTTTCTTTAAACATCTGTTTCAGCCATCACCAGATCCATTAACCACTAAATTTTTATGGATTGTATTTTCGGGTGTATTTTATTATACATTTACATATCCACTTGAACCTGAGTCTTCAATATCACTCTCCATCATCATGCGTTAATTACCGGCAATAATTTTTTCCGCTCCAAATTGAAACATACATCTCACTGTCTGCGCATGTCCGGAAGTGAATGCACAACATTATTCGTCACTTCCGGTACAAGTTTAACATCGTAGGGTGAGTGATACTCTCGCTATGAGAGGAAACAACCGGCACTCAAGGGAATACATCCGGTGGATTGATACCACCACAAACAGATAGATTTCAATGAGCAGAACTAGTAGTTTAACACTTCTGGATCCATGGAACATACAGTTTTTACACATGTCCACATACAGGTTCCCATTACCCGTATTTTGGCGCAAATTTTATGGTGCAATTCTGCAAGTTTCTGATTGGGCCACATTATCCATTTAAGGTATGATTATAGAATAGCCGATACCAGTCTCGAGAAAGGTCGCCAGGGACCGAAACGCGTTGACTAAACTGGTATTATGGCTCAGGTCATTTGGTTAGTTAGATACCTATATTATCAACATATAGTAGCGTTATTGCACTATGTCTATTTTCATTTTCTTTTAGGATACCATAAAGGCTTTTACTACTGAATTTTCCACAAGTCATCTGTCACTATTCACAAAAACTGTCATCACTTATTATCATTCTCCTAAACGTTATACAATGGTGTAATCTTTTCTAAGAAAAAGGAACACTCACTCCCACCATCAGTATATGGGCTATATTTTGGGAGATCGCATTTAGGATTACAATATTTTTACTTTTTCACTTATTCTCACATATTTTTAATCCCATTTTTCATTTTTCCAATATTTTTGTATTTTTTCACGTTTCCCAGATATTTTTTCTGGATTTAGGTGTACACCGATTTATTCTCATTTTTTATGTTTTTATATTTCACATCAATTTTTACATCACACAATTTTTATATCACTAATTTTTTCTCATTTTTTTCTTTTTGAATTTTTTATCTATACCACTCATAATGGATTGGTTCCACCAGAGTGCACGGAAATAATAACATTCTGGACTAAATAGACTTTCTAATTCTTTCCACAAGGTCATTTTGGGACTATTGCATCACATACACTGTGTATTAGGACTTTTTTAGTTAGCCAGTGTTTTTAACTTGATGTTTTATATTGTTGTATCAGCTCTTTGAAGGTTTAGTTTGTTATTATATTAGCTACATTGTTCCTATTTATATTTTGATGTACTAGCTACTTGTATTTTAATTCTTTCACTTTTGATCATTTTATATAGCGTTTTTTAATTGTAAAAATAAATTGTTGTTATATATATTCATTTGACACTACCTGTCACACGCATTTAAGTTGTATTATATACTGTATTATTTTACTTTTTTCCTATCCTATTGTAACGATACATCCGTTACTTATACCACCTACACAACTGTTACGTATTGTAACTATTATCTGTTATATATATCAACCTCATTGGCTTCTCCACTGTATATATCATACTTATATCTGTATATCTTTGGATTCCACCTTAAGCTCTCAACCCCTCTAGGGTTGTTATAGCGCTCCCTCTAAGCAATTTTCTTATCTATTACCATTTGGGGTCTGGTTGGGAGACCTTGCCTCTTATGAGAAGTAGCTTGTGTGGTATTTTTGGCGCTAACGATACAATTTGCAATCTGTCTGATTATTAATATTTTTATGTTTTTGTTTTTTCCCTACTGATTCTGATCATAGTAAGATCTGCTGCGTTGAAGTTTTGTAATTTTAGTATTGAAGGAAATCTCTTACGGTTAGTTTTATTTCTATAATTTCTGGATTTGCTGTGCTTGATGTTTAGTAATAAAAAATTATTTAAATATTTAAAATATGATATTATCAATGTCCAACATATGCTCGTGGGTATAATAGTTCACAGCAGAGTCTTTAGAGATACATAATACATCTGGGCCCAGGCAGCTCTGTGGGGGATATGTTTGTTCTGTACAGATGTTCAGTAATACATGTAAAGTGTGAGGAGGGGAGCATTGGATCAGTAAAAGTAAATTAAATTTGGGGGTTGTTTTCTATTATTTTATATGTATATAAACCTCTTCTTCCAATGATAAATATAGCTGAAGTATTTTTTATGAGAGAATCTAAAGAGCCTTTGTACAGATTTGTTGACCCTTATTTATTAGATAAAAGCTTGTATTATTGACTCATTTGAAATAAAAGGCTCTTATACACACATCTTACCAACTAAAAACCTAAGACCAAGTCTTGTTTTCAAAGGATTAAAGAAAAAAAAAAAATTTGGTAATATTATTTGACCCTAAACACTTTTAGTAAATCCAGATTTTTATAAACATAATTTATGCAATGTAGGTAATAAGCGCTTTTAAACAGGGTCATTTTAAACTTTCTACAAGCCCTCTAGTTAAATGGATGTTAAATTATTGTAAGCACCTTTGATTAGAATTTGTACACAATGGAGAAAATCCTAGTTTAAGAGGATGATAAAATTCCCATTTACCTGTACTATAAAATACTATAGCATTTATTATTAGACTACAAAAGATCGAGATTTATGCTCACACTAACGTAAGTCTCATTTCCATTTATATTAAACTGGTATTTGTTTTAAAAAGAGGCACACAAATGAACAGAAACTTCCCAAATCTCTGTTTGTTCAGCTTGTAACATGCACAACAGCAAATTCAATCTTGTTAAGAGGCTCATTCTTCCATTGTGTTATTTAGCTGAATTGCAAGAAAGTTCAATTGGGTTTGTATTTATATAGGGAAGTGAAAATCAAGTTTTAGTGCAAGAAAAAAAGAAGCATTAAAAGGCTAAAGTTGGATTGTTTGATAATTTTCTATAAAACAATATTATTACCCTATTTTATTAAAAAATGATTAACAAAAATAAGTGTTTTGACAATTAGTAATATTGTTTCCGGTTTCTTATTGAAACATAAATACAAATAGAAAACAGAGAATTCTGTTAAACCAGCTTATGTTTTTTAACAGGTATAGCAAGATATTGTATATTTTGAAATCCTGCCTCAGGCTAAAAGCTGTAGCTAACAAAACCATATCACAATATATACAGGCAATAAGTCATCAATTTTACAGACAAGAAAAGCTTTACTGAGAGATGCAATGACTGGGTCAAATATACTGTCACTTGTCAGGAGTATTGTGTGCCATCCAGGTAAAATAAGTTATTTAAATACACTGAGTGAATACTTAATGATTAGTTAGCTGTGCAGAGATGACATGATTTTGTATGGAGTCCTGTATTAAACGTGCTTACATTGTATTTCCCGCAATATTTCCTACAATGCAAACAAAGCTAATGCACAAAGTGTATTGCTACCATATATAGTGCACACATAGATTTCTATCCATGTGACAAGGTGACACGTTCATTGCTTTTGCAATTTTTATAAGCAACTAGCAAGAAAACAGTGGGACTTGGATAAGCAGGTTGTGGAGCAACTACACCATATGCCTTATTAATAAATAAATCTACGGGGGACTTGTAGCTGAAAACAAATAGGAAAAAATAATGTTTTTGTTCAGTATACATTTAAGCTCAGCCAGAAAAAAAAACTAATTTATTCGATTTAATTAATCAGAAGCAAAGTTTGTAACAATAATATTTAAACTAGAAATGTGCATTTAATGAGTACTGTGAAGCAAATGCATTCTTGTTATATGAGCGAGTCATTTATGCAAATATGCCCATTGTTTAGTTTTATCATCAAGAAACTGTGATGAACATTTGGGGACTTTGAAATGCTTACTGGGTGATTACTGAGTGGGTAGGTTAACTGTGAAAGGTAAAAATCTCTGAGGGTTGCAATATTAATCATTATGTTTTAATGTACAGTAGATGCTGTATTTAATTAATTCTTAATGAAAAAGAAGAAGCAGAAAAAGGATTTAGGCTCACAGAAGCAATGGAGAGGAAAATAAGTAATGGACTGTTTGATATATGTGATATCCATCCAATTAAAATTATTAAAATTTATCTGAATAAGAATATTCTACCAAATGATAAAGTGGAATGCTTTGGGAAATGTGGCAATATAATATGGAATTAGAAAATCGTATATTATATCTGCATAGTTGGGCAGTTATAGTGTTCAGCTGAACAACTATGGTGAATTCTGTTTTCTTTTCATAAAATAGTCTTAAAGGATATGTTCTGTCTAATTTATAATACATACAAATCAACCAAAAATTGGCTCAGTTGTTTTTAATTGCAAAATAAATAAAAAAAAAACTATATTTTCTAATAATAATAATAATAATAATAATAATAATAATAATAATATTTGAAAAAAGATGGTACATCTAGTGCCAAAACTACTGAACTGATTTTCTTTAAAGAAGATAAAGGCTCCTAGAAACCTTTTTAAAGAAAGGAAATTTCTTAGGTAACTCTATGGGCTCCATTTATCAAGTTGCTTCAGAGCCTGGCATTTCATGCTGGACGCCAAAGGGAGCATGTTACGATTGGCTACAGCCTGATTCGTCATTTTACACTGAAATAGACTATGCATTGCGGTGGAGGAACGGCGGAATGTATAAGAAAATGAAAAGGTAATTACTTATATTTTTTAGCATCTACAATGATTTTAATCAATGAAAGTACCCTTCATTTACTTTTTTTATAACAAATATTGTTGAGCGTATAGCTTAACTTTAAATCACTTTAAGGGAAAAATAATAGGAAGTACATGATTCGGTAAATTTGTCTCTAATGCTCACTGGCTGACACTAATCTAGTATAGGAACATCCATTTTTTTAAAGCAAAGTATTTCAATAAATTTGGAAACATTCCCTTTCAGATAGAGCAGAGATCATTTTGAGTATTATATCCACCGGGATCAAATTGAGCATTGGGCACACCGGCTGGTTGAGGGCCAGTGTCAGCTACCTTAGCACTTCCTAGAGGCCCACACTGTTATTTTTGTATGATGTAGGATTGACTTTGCCCTGGCTTCCACTCCTTTGCTGGTTCTGTATATCACAACAAGCCCCCTTTTCTGTAAGCCGGGTCATGGCTTTTGATGCTTCTGCTCTGACACCCATCCGCATAGATGCAAAGCAGTTTCTCAGATTCCTTGCACAGTGTGATGTCAGCTTACAATGTAAATCAGGCCCCCGCGCAGGCATAATTTGCAGATAAGAAACACATTAACCAAGTAAGAGGCAAAGATGGGCAGCGTCTGCTTAAAGTGATATTAAATTTTAATCAATAAGTCCTAGGAATCTAAAAATATTCTTAAAAACAGGGCCAATTTAATTAATTAAACTTTACAACGAAGCTTCATTTTTAAAATACTTACCTTTCTTTATAGAAAACTAACCGGCGATCCTCCACCCATTTCTCCTGCTGTAGTTAGCACAGCGATGACAAATCTGGCTTCCTCCAATCGATGTGTGGTCCCACAAGCTGAATGCCAAAAGGGGCACACAATGATTGGAGGAAGCCGGATTCGTCATTGTTGTGCTATCTTCAGCAGGAGCTGCGGGCGAAGGATCGCTGGTCTGTTTTCCATAAAGAAAGGTAAGGTTTTTTTTGTTTTTGTTTTTTAAAAAAAAGCTTTATTGTAAAGTTTAATTACTATTAACACAGGATTTACTGAAGCTGCTCTAACTAAAATACATGGGAGGCAGAGGGATCTGTGCCTAGTGAGGTCTTACAAAATAATAATGCTAATTGAGAAGGGGAGCAGTTGCAGCCAGCCCAGGCCAGATTGATTGATTAGCCTGCAACCCCCTTACCTGCTTGCGCCATGGTTGATATGTGCTGTGCTGCCTACCTCTTATGGTTCTAGCCCCCTCTCCTGTTTAACATTTCACCTCACATATCTTTTTAACTTGTTATTTCCCCTTCCTTCTAATGACTAGTTTATGTGCTTCTCAAGCTTTGTTTGCCAGAGGTCAACATTTTTCTTATTTTGCATAGTAAAGACAAGTGGATGTGTGTGTGTGTTTTCTTATAGGCATTTATAAAATAAAATGCACCAAAAGGTGATGATACTTCAGAAACATCATGCAATATGCAACTGTAATGTAGTATACAAAGGGAGCTTTTATTTATTTATTTTTTTAACATATTCTCAGATAACGTTAAATGTTGAGAGATAACACAAACAGTTAAAGGGTTTGAAACACTAAAGTTTTCTTTCATGATGTAGCTATAGGGTACAATTTTAGCAACTTTCAAATGTACTTCTATTCTCAAATTTGCTTCATTCTCTTGACAAATTTTGTTGAAGAAGCAGCCATGCACAAGTGGGAGTTAGCTGAACGTACTGGGTGAGCCAATGACAATTGGCCTACATGTGCAGCCACCAATCTGCAGCTAGCTCCCAGTAGTACATTGCTGCTCCTAAACCTACATAGGTATACTATTAAACAAAGGATACCAAAAGAACAAAACAAATTGGATAATAGAAGTAAGTTGGAAATTTATGTAAGCTGCATGATCTATCTGAATCATGAAAGTTTCATGTTGACTTTACTGTCCCTTCAAGCTTTTAAACAAAAAAAAGGAAACCAATTTAGGATTTTTATTTTTTTATGTTTTAAAGGTAAATACGCTTAAAAATAAATAATAAACACTAATTAAATAAATGTATTTTGTTGATGTTGTATGCTATACTGCACATATGTTTTTGTTATTTATTTGTATATCACTGCCATATTCTGCAGAATTGAATACAATATGTGGGAGGTTACAAGATACACAGCAGTTATGCATGGCAATACAATATAAAGAGATAAGTATGTAACATCTTATTATAACACAGAAGCACTAAAGCGATAAACAGAGGATGTATCTGCCAAGCCAGTCCTGTCACCAGTGCACATTCTCAACTAGAATGCTAAACTCATAGCCCTCTGACAGCTAATCTGTTAACTCCCCCTGCAAATTCTGTTCATGAGACCATGTAAGTTGTTATTTTATTTTATTAAATGGTGAATGTGTAGATACAGATCCCTATACATTAATGTTGTTAAAATCAAGCTGGTGTGCCTTGGACCTGAAATGATTTTAAATCATTGCTCTAGTATAAATCTGTATGCTGCCCTTTTTTGTTATCACCTTGTATTCTGCATCTTGGGATCTGCTTGTGCCATGAGCTTTTGATTTTTAACATATTTGTGTGAGCCTACAGGTGTATGTCTGCAGGTCTATGTTGGTATGTGCATTGATATAACTGATGGCAATTTGTATGTTTGTGTATGTGCTTGCATGTAGGTGCTGGTGCATATCTGTGTAAATGTAGGCATTCCTCAAGATGCCTGTGCACGCCCATTGATGTCTGGTGGCACCTGTGCCTGCCCATTAAAGTCTTGTGGCACCTGTGCATGCCCATTGATGTCTGGTAGCACCTGTGCCTGCCCATTAAAGTCTTATGGCACCTGTGCATGCCCATTGATGTCTGGTGGCACCTGTGCCTGCCCATTAAAGTCTTGTGGCACCTGTGCATGCCCATTGATATCTGGTGGCACCTGTGCATGCCCATTGATATCTGGTGGCACCTGTGCATGTTTGATGGTGACCGATGTCTCTGATGGTTGGATACCTGTTTATTTTTGTGTGACTGTAATTCTGGGTGAATTTATGTGTGCATGTGTGTGGATTTCTTACTATCTGCAGTTTGTGTGTAGTGACAAGTACTCAGGTTCCTGTTATCTTGAGGGGTCATGATAACACAAGCTGATGATCAGCAAGTGGTAATTATTTTAAATGTGAACCTCGATAGCTTCTCTTTTCTCTTATGTTTCACATGTTTACTATTTAATGCCAACCAAGTCCCAAGTAATAAAATACAGAGATTGAAGGTTGTTACAAACTTTAAATGTTTGTAACTGTTTTTAAATAACACAATACTTTTCATTTTTGTTTTTTGGTTAAATAACAAGTGGGGCCTATGTTTGGTCTCAGTTCAGACCTGTCTTGAGAAAGCTTGAGAAATATACCATCATTCAAAATGCTATACTTTTTGTTCCAAGTTACCCTTTCTCTAAGTTTAAACAATATATATGAGTTCCAAAGTATATATATCCCCTGACAATTATAAAACAAATTAACACCTTGTTTGCTGCAATTGTTTTTTCAATAGCAAACTCCACCCAGATTGGAAGAGCCAATCTGGGCTTGAGTCTGCAGACAAAAAGGCTAGTCATGGTCATTAGGTTAGTATAAAGGGAATTGCTTTGCAGTTGCTATCTGCAAAAACCAAGTAGAGAAAGATATGTAGCTGGGTTAGTCTTAAGAAGTTAACGGGGTGCATTAAAATCTATCGGCTAGATTTGGAGTTTGGCGGTAAAAGGGCTGTTAACGCTCCGCGGGTTTTTTTCTGGCCGCACCATAAATTTAACTCTGGTATCGAGAGTTCAAACAAATGCTGCGTTAGGCTCCAAAAAAGGAGCGTAGAGCATTTTTACCGCAAATGCAACTCTCGATACCAGAGTTGCTTACGGACGCGGCCGGCATCAAAAACGTGCTCGTGCACGATTCTCCCATAGGAAACAATGGGGCTGTTTGAGCTGAAAAAAAGCAGCGTTCAGCTCCTAACGCAGCCCCATTGTTTCCTATGGGGAAACACTTCCTACGTCTGCACCTAACACCCTAACATGTACCCCGAGTCTAAACACCCCTAACCTTACACTTATTAACTCCTAATCTGCCGCCCCCGCTATCGCTGACCCCTGCATTACACTTTTAACCCCTAATCTGCCGCTCCGTAAACCGCCGCCACCTACGTTATCCCTATGTACCCCTAATCTGCTGCCCTAACATCGCCGACCCCTATGTTATATTTATTAACCCCTAATCTGCCCCCCACAACGTCGCCGACACCTGCCTACACTTATTAACCCCTAATCTGCCGAGCGGACCTGAGCGCTACTATAATAAAGTTATTAACCCCTAATCCGCCTCACTAACCCTATCATAAATAGTATTAACCCCTAATCTGCCCTCCCTAACATCGCCGACACCTACCTTCAATTATTAACCCCTAATCTGCCGACCGGAGCTCACCGCTATTCTAATAAATGTATTAACCCCTAAAGCTAAGTCTAACCCTAACACTAACACCCCCCTAAGTTAAATATAATTTTTATCTAACGAAATAAATTAACTCTTATTAAATAAATAATTCCTATTTAAAGCTAAATACTTACCTGTAAAATAAATCCTAATATAGCTACAATATAATTTATAATTATATTATAGCTATTTTAGGATTAATATTTATTTTACAGGCAACTTTGTAATTATTTTAACCAGGTACAATAGCTATTAAATAGTTAAGAACTATTTAATAGTTACCTAGTTAAAATAATAACAAATTTACCTGTAAAATAAATCCTAACCTAAGATATAATTAAACCTAACACTACCCTATCAATAAAATAATTAAATAAACTACCTACAATTACCTACAATTAACCTAACACTACACTATCAATAAATTAATTAAACACAATTGCTACAAATAAATACAATTAAATAAACTATCTAAAGTACAAAAAATAAAAAAGAACTAAGTTACAGAAAATAATAAAATATTTACAAAGATAAGAAAAATATTACAACAATTTTAAACTAATTACACCTACTCTAAGCCCCCTAATAAAATAACAAAGCCCCCCAAAATAAAAAATTCCCTACCCTATTCTAAAATACAAATATTACAAGCTCTTTTACCTTACCAGCCCTGAACAGGGCCCTTTGCGGGGCATGCCCCAAGAATTTCAGCTCTTTTGCCTGTAAAAAAAAACATACAATACCCCCCCCCAACATTACAACCCACCACCCACATACCCCTAATCTAACCCAAACCCCCCTTAAATAAACCTAACACTACCCCCCTGATGATCTTCCTACCTTGTCTGATCGGAACAGCCAATAGAATGCGAGCTCAATCTGATTGGCTGATTGGATCAGCCAATCGGATTGAACTATATTCTGATTGGCTGATTCCATCAGCCAATCAGAAAATTCCTACCTTAATTCCGATTGGCTGATAGAATCCTATCAGCCAATCGGAATTCGAGGGACGCCATCTTGGATGACGTCCCTTAAAGGAACCGTCATTCGTCGTCTAGTCGTCGGAAGAAGAGGATGGATCCGCGCTGGAGGTCTTCAAGATGGAGCCGGTCGTCATCGGATGGAAGAAGATAGAAGATGCCGCTTGGAGAAGATGTTTGCCGATCCGGATGTCCTCTTCTTGCCGGATAGGAGGAAGACTTTGGACCCTCTTCTGGACTTCTTCAGTGGATGTCTAGCCCCCGCTTGGGTTGGATGAAGATCTTGGAGCCAGGACGGATCGGTGAACCTGGCATGGTGAAGACAAGGTAGGAAGATCATCAGGGGGGTAGTGTTAGGTTTATTTAAGGGGGGTTTGGGTTAGATTAGGGGTATGTGGGTGGTGGGTTGTAATGTTGGGGGGGGGGTATTGTATGTTTTTTTTTACAGGCAAAAGAGCTGAAATTCTTGGGGCATGCCCCGCAAAGGGCCCTGTTCAGGGCTGGTAAGGTAAAAGAGCTTGTAATATTTGTATTTTAGAATAGGTTAGGGAATTTTTTATTTTGGGGGGCTTTGTTATTTTATTAGGGGGCTTAGAGTAGGTGTAATTAGTTTAAAATTGTTGTAATATTTTTCTTATCTTTGTAAATATTTTATTATTTTCTGTAACTTAGTTCTTTTTTATTTTTTGTACTTTAGATAGTTTATTTAATTGTATTTATTTGTAGCAATTGTGTTTAATTAATTTATTGATAGTGTAGTGTTAGGTTAATTGTAGGTAATTGTAGGTAGTTTATTTAATTATTTTATTGATAGGGTAGTGTTAGGTTTAATTATATCTTAGGTTAGGATTTATTTTACAGGTAAATTTGTTATTATTTTAACTAGGTAACTATTAAATAGTTCTTAACTATTTAATAGCTATTGTACCTGGTTAAAATAATTACAAAGTTGCCTGTAAAATAAATATTAATCCTAAAATAGCTATAATATAATTATAAATTATATTGTAGCTATATTAGGATTTATTTTACAGGTAAGTATTTAGCTTTAAATAGGAATTATTTATTTAATAAGAGTTAATTTATTTAGTTAGATAAAAATTATATTTAACTTAGGGGGGTGTTAGTGTTAGGGTTAGACTTAGCTTTAGGGGTTAATACATTTATTAGAATAGCGGTGAGCTCCGGTCGGCAGATTAGGGGTTAATAATTGAAGGTAGGTGTCGGCGATGTTAGGGAGGGCAGATTAGGGGTTAATACTATTTATGATAGGGTTAGTGAGGCGGATTAGGGGTTAATAACTTTATTATAGTAGCGCTCAGGTCCGCTCGGCAGATTAGGGGTTAATAAGTGTAGGTAGGTGTCGGCGACGTTGTGGGGGGCAGATTAGGGGTTAATAAATATAACATAGGGGTCGGCGATGTTAGGGGTAGCAGATTAGGGGTACATAGGGATAACGTAGGTGGCGGCGATTTGCGGTCGGAAGATTAGGGGTTAATTATTTTAAGTAGCTTGCGGCGACGTTGTGGGGGGCAAGTTAGGGGTTAATAGATATAATACAGGGGTCGGCGGTGTTAGGGGCAGCAGATTAGGGGTACATAAGTATAACGTAGGTGGCGGTCGGCAGATTAGGGGTTAAAATTTTTAATCGAGTGGCGGCGATGTGGGGGGACCTCGGTTTAGGGGTACATAGGTAGTTTATGGGTGTTAGTGTACTTTAGGGTACAGTAGTTAAGAGCTTTATAAACCGGCGTTAGCCAGAAAGCTCTTAACTCCTGCTATTTTCAGGCGGCTGGAATCTTGTCGTTAGAGCTCTAACGCTCACTGCAGAAACGACTCTAAATACCAGCGTTAGAAAGATCCCATTGAAAAGATAGGCTACGCAAATGGCGTAGGGGGATCTGCGGTATGGAAAAGTCGCGGCTGTAAAGTGAGCGTTAGACCCTTTAATCACTGACTCCAAATACCAGCGGGCGCCCAAAACCAGCGTTAGGAGCCTCTAACGCTGGTTTTGACGGCTACCGCCGAACTCTAAATCTAGCCGTATAAGATTAGAAAATCCCCAATTTCCAGAACTAAATTAAATAAAAAGAAGGCAAAAATAAATTATGAAAAAAATACTACAAATTTGTTTTACTGTGCATAATTATTTATTTTATATTACAATCTCAGGATGTTTAGTGTCCCTTTCACAGGAACTTCCTTGAGATTAATATATGTAACATAATAGAAGAGTTATAATTTCAGCAATATTATTTAATAGTCATTATATGGATGTTAGGTACATTATATTATGCAATACTTAAATAATCTACTACAGTTTATATATATAAAATGTTATCCACAAATCATTCCTTTTCATATTTTTTATCTATTTAAATGGATTGGACTGCATTGCATACAACAAACACTTTAATCGGTCATATAAAGTAGCCAGCAACAAAAGTCAGCAAGTTAAAAGTCTTTAACAAATCCAGTAATTCTAAACTAGAAAAGGAGAGATATAAAAATAGACAAAACAAAAAAAAAACAGATGCAGACACGATTTTCAACTATAATATAAAGGAGAAATAATATGCATAGTTAATATGAGAGTCATCTTGCAAATGGAGTCTGTAAATTAAAGAACAAATCCTCTCCCACACAGACCTCTCAGTTATACAATAACATTATTAACCTAAACTTAGAATTTAAATCCCTATCGAATCTTAAGTATATATAAATTATAGAGATGATTGAATTGGACAATGCTTTAGCACGTTCTATAAATTGGAATTCAAATTAGTTTGTTTTATTTATTTTCATGTCTGCACAATATGACTTGCTAATCTTGAGTCAAGAATACAGTCCAAATAAATCTTTATTTAATGCTAACAACAACAAAAAAAGAGACTGGATTTTTCTTACATATTGTAAACAGAATGATTACATTTCTAATATATTGAAAAGATATAATTTCTCAACTTTGATTGGGAATTAGACGTTTGTGTATAACTAAAGATTAAATTCATGCCAGTCATTTAAATAAATCATATAGAACAAACATTACAAAAGTTACAATTTAGAAATGAAAATAAGCAACTGAATTATTACAGACGGTTCAGAGGATATGCACTACACACACACACACACACACACATATATATATATATATATATATATATATATATATATATATATATATATATATATATATATATATATATATATATAGCTACATAATTAAACAAACACATTGTAACCTTTTAAACTCTCTAATGTAGCTCCAATTCATCTCCCAATGAGTAGAAATAGCTACAATACAAAAAAAAAGTGAAAGATGGCATCTACCGCAGTTTGGGTAGTCTATATTAGCACACAAATGGGCACAATGTTAATATGAATAGTAACATACATAGTAGATACGTTTTAAAAAGGCAGAAGTCCATCAAGTTCAGCCTATACAAAAACCTGGGGCGCGATCACATATACGGTGCAGGTTTCGGTGCAAGCGTGGGAACCCGCGCCGCCCTTAATTTCACCTCGCAAATTGGGGTATTACATATACTGCGCCGTTAGATGCTAAACTGGCAAATGTAGGACAAACTGGCGATCTTCTGAAATGTGCGCAAATACACATTTTAGTCATCGCAAGTAACTTACGCCAGTATTTTATCCATGGAAAGTGTCAATAAAGAGTAGTTTTATGCAAATTAGGCTAACACTCATAAAAATGAACCGCAATTTCATATAAAAATGCGACACGTAATTATTCAAAATTCATATATAAACCCATATATAAAGAGATGAAGGTAATACAATTATGATTTACCATTGTTCTCTCCTCCAAGTATTATTGATTGTTTTGAGAAGAAATTTAAAGTAAATAAGCAAGTATATGTCCACTATGTGATAAAGTACCTACAAGCTCAATCCATTTGATTATGTTGTGGCTTCAAACTATTTCAAATACACAAATAAACCTTAAAAAAACAATATCATAGTATACTGTCCCTTTAACCTTGAGATGCTGCTTAAATGTAAGTGTTTGTTAAGGTTTCCAGGGAGTTACATTGCTTTTTTAGTCAGTGCAAGGGTTGCTGCGCCTGCAATATGTGGCGAGATGAGAATGGAGTAGATTTTCTGAATTCTGCGCGCTTAAGTCCTTACGCTGTATATTGGATACCAAATTGCGCTGCTGTTCTATGTTAGTCTATGGTTAAAAAAAATATGTCTGAAGGGTGAAATATACGCACGTAACTTGTATGCTACACCGTATATGTAATACGAAAATAGCGTAAAATCTGGCATCGCTGGCTTTTGCGGGCGACGCTGCATATGTAATGGAGGCCCTAATTTACACTTAATTAGAAAGCTGTCCCACTTAACACAAGCAATCATATCCCTTGTATGTTTTTAGCCATAAATGTTTCTAAGCTGTTTTTAAATGTATCTAAAGTATTGGCTGTCACTACCTCCTTAGGCAAGTTTTTTCACAATTTGAATGCCCTTACAGTGAAACAATGTTTACATTGCTAGCTTAAATCTCCTTTTCTCAAGCCTTAAATTGTGACCTTGTGTCACAAACAACTGTCTTGGAATAAATAGCTCTTCCTCCAACCCTGTATATGGGACTTGAATATATTTATACAAAGTAATCATATCACCTCAAGTGCCTTTTTTCTAGAGTAAACAGCCCCAATTGCTAACCTCTCTTCATAGTTTAAATTCGCCATTACTCTTATTAGTTTTGTAACCCTTTCCTGAACTTTTTCTAATTCTGAAATGTCCCTTTTTAAAATTGATCCCCATTACTGCACTCCATACTCAAGATGAGGTATTACCAGGAATTTATGCAGTTGACAGAATTATGCTTTCTTCCCTTGCATCTATGCCTCTTTTAATACATGTTAGCACATTTTTAGCCTTAGAAGCTGCTGCATTGCATGACACATTTGCTATCTATAAGTAGGCCTAAAGCCTTTTCCTCCTCTGTTTTATTGCTAAGTCTAGTTATATTTAAATACTAGGTAGCCTGCATATTTCTACATGCAAAATGTAGAACCTACATTTAACAATATTATATCTCATTTGCCATTTACAAGCCCATTCCTCCAATATTTTTAGTCACCATACACAATTTTTTTTATCATCTACAAAAATTGAGATGTTGCAATTAAATCTTTTCTCCAAGTAATTTATAAAAATGATCAAAAATGAGTGTTTGGAAGACAAATAAATACACTAAACTTAGAAAAAACAATTAAAATGAATGCTGGAAAAAACTGAAATAAATAAATATTTATCAACTCTTATTGTTAAAATATTTTTGATATAACCCTTTTGCTCGCAAAAGTTTATAGTGCCAGTACTTTTACTTTACCAAGTGTGGAGATGCTTTTTAACATCTCTGCATGAGCATGTACAAATCACAACATTAATCCCATTGCAGAATGTTTGTTTCATCTTCATGTAATTCATATGGGGGCCTATCTATCAAGCTGTCAACCGCAAATACGCCGGAATTCCGCATCATAATTTTTGCGAGATTGATCCGACCTAGTTATCAAAACCTCAAGACCGGCAAAAGTTGAAATTTGTGACGTAACATACGATCCGCCGGTCTCAATCTGACGCAGATCGATGCTTACGTCATTAAACATGTTCCGAATACATATTCGGCTCTATCTGACACTTTTTTCCAGTTATAAAAACTTCTAACAGCTACGCTCGTGTCTTTTCCGACCCAGCGTACCTGGTTTTCAATCCGCCACCCTGGAGGCCGCGGATGCCATTGAAATTAATGGGAGTATGAAAGCAGTGAAAACATATGTTCGATGATGCAAGAGAATGATGCATACCCCATTGATTTCTATGGTAGAAAACAAGTAACGTTTACATCCTAACACCCTAACATAAACCCGAGTCTAAACACTGCTAATCTGCCGCCCCAACATTGCCGCTACCTAAATAAAATGTATTAACCCCTATCCCGCCGCTCCTCGACAACGCCACAACCTAAATAAAGTTATTAACCCCTATCCTGCTGCTCCCCGACACCACAGCCACTAAATAAACATATTAACCCCTAAACCTCTGGCCTCCCACATCACTACCACTAACTAAACCTATTAACCCCTAAACCATCAGCCCCCCACATCGCCAAAAACTAAATTAAGCTATTAATCCCTAAACCTAACAACCCCCTAACTTTAAATTAAAATTACAAGACCCCTATCTTAATATAAATTAAAACTTACCTGTAGAATTAAAATAAACTATTTTAAACTATTAATTAACCTACCCTAACTATTATACTACAATTAAATTAAACTACCAATTAAATTAAATAAATTACTTATTAAGAAAACCTAACCCTACCCAAATTATTTAAATATACTATTAAACATTATTAAAAGTACTAAGTTACAGAAAAAAAAACACTAAGGCCTAGATTTAGAGTTCGGCGGTAGCCGTCAAAACCAGCGTTAGAGGCTCCTAACGCTGGTTTTGGCCGCCCGCTGGTATTTGGAGTCAGTGATTAAAGGGTCTAACGCTCACTTTTCAGCCGCGACTTTTCCATACCGCAGATCCCCCTACGCCATTTGCGTAGCCTATCTTTTCAATGGGATCTTTCTAACGCTGGTATTTAGAGTCGTTTCTGCAGTGAGCGTTAGAGCTCTAACGACAAGATTCCAGCCGCCTGAAAATAGCAGGAGTTAAGAGCTTTCTGGCTAACGCCGGTTTATAAAGCTCTTAACTACTGTACCCTAAAGTACACTAACACCCATAAACTACCTATGTACCCCTAAACCGAGGTCCCCCCACATCGCCGCCACTCGATTAAAATTTTTAACCCCTAATCTGCCGACCGCCACCTACGTTATACTTATGTACCCCTAATCTGCAGCCCCTAACCCCGCCGACCCCTATATTATATTTATTAACCCCTAACTTGCCCCCCACAACGTCGCCGCAAGCTACTTAAAATAATTAACCCCTAATCTTCCAACCGCAAATCGCCGCCACCTACGTTATCCCTATGTACCCCTAATCTGCTGCCCCTAACATCGCCGACCCCTATGTTATATTTATTAACCCCTAATCTGCCCCCCACAACGTCGCCGACACCTACCTACACTTATTAACCCCTAATCTGCCGAGCGGACCTGAGCGCTACTATAATAAATGTATTAACCCCTAATCCGCCTCACTAACCCTATCATAAATAGTATTAACCCCTAATCTGCCCTCCCTAACATCGCCGACACCTACCTTCAATTATTAACCCCTAATCTGACGACCGGAGCTCACCGCTATTCTAATAAATGTATTAACCCCTAAAGCTAAGTCTAACCCTAACACTAACACCCCCCTAACTTAAATATAATTTACATCTAACGAAATAAATTAACTCTTATTAAATAACTTATTCCTATTTAAAGCTAAATACTTACCTGTAAAATAAATCATAATATAGCTACAATATAAATTACATTTATATTATAGCTATTTTAGGATTAATATTTATTTTACAGGCAACTTTGTAATTATTTTAACCAGGTACAATAGCTATTAAATAGTTAAGAACTATTTAATAGTTACCTAGTTAAAATAATTACAAATTTACCTGTAAAATAAATCCTAACCTAAGTTATAATTAAACCTAACACTACCCTATCAATAAAATAATTAAATAAACTACCTACAATTACCTACAATTAACCTAACACTACACTATCAATAAATTAATTAAACACAATTGCTACAAATAAATACAATTAAATAAACTATCTAAAGTACAAAAAATAAAAAAGAACTAAGTTACAGAAAATAAAAAAATATTTACAAACATAAGAAAAATATTACAACAATTTTAAACTAATTACACCTACTCTAAGCCCCCTAATAAAATAACAAAGACCCCCAAAATAAAAAATTCCCTACCCTATTCTAAAATACAAAAATTACAAGCTCTTTTACCTTACCAGCCCTGAACAGGGCCCTTTGCGGGGCATGCCCCAAGAAGTTCAGCTCTTTTGCCTGTAAAAAAAAACATACAATATCCAAGCCCCCCAACATTACAACCCACCACCCACATACCCCTAATCTAACCCAAACCCCCCTTAAATAAACCTAACACTAAGCCCCTGAAGATCTTCCTACCTTGTCTTCACCTCACCAGGTATCACCGATCCGTCCTGGCTCCAAGATCTTCATCCAACCCAAGCGGGGGTTGGCGATCCATAATCCGGTGCTCCAAAGTCTTCCTCCTATCCGGCAAGAAGAGGACATCCGGACCGGCAAACATCTTCTCCAAGCGGCATCTTCTATGTTCTTCCATCCGATGACGACCGGCTCCATCTTGAAGACCTCCAGCGCGGATCCATCCTCTTCTTCCGACGACTAGACGACGAATGACGGTTCCTTTAAGGGACGTCATCCAAGATGGCGTCCCTCGAATTCCGATTGGCTGATAGGATTCTATCAGCCAATCGGAATTAAGGTAGGAATTTTCTGATTGGCTGATGGAATCAGCCAATCAGAATCAAGTTCAATCCGATTGGCTGATCCAATCAGCCAATCAGATTGAGCTCGCATTCTATTGGCTGTTCCGATCAGCCAATAGAATGCGAGCTCAATCTGATTGGCTGATGGGATCGGCCAATCGGATTGAACTTGATTCTGATTGGCTGATTCCATCAGCCAATCAGAAAATTCCTACCTTAATTCCGATTGGCTGATAGAATCCTATCAGCCAATCGGAATTCGAGGGACACCATCTTGGATGACGTCCCTTAAAGGAACCGTCATTCGTCGTCTAGTCGTCGGAAGAAGAGGATGGATCCGCACTGGAGGTCTTCAAGATGGAGCCGGTCGTCATCGGATGGAAGAACATAGAAGATGCCGCTTGGAGAAGATGTTTGCCGGTCCGGATGTCCTCTTCTTGCCGGATAGGAGGAAGACTTTGGAGCACCGGATTATGGATCGCCAACCCCCGCTTGGGTTGGATGAAGATCTTGGAGCCAGGACGGATCGGTGATACCTGGTGAGGTGAAGACAAGGTAGGAAGATCTTCAGGGGCTTAGTGTTAGGTTTATTTAAGGGGGGTTTGGGTTAGATTAGGGGTATGTGGGTGGTGGGTTGTAATGTTGGGGGGGGGGGGTATTGTATGTTTTTTTTTACAGGCAAAAGAGCTGAAATTCTTGGGGCATGCCCCGCAAAGGGCCCTGTTCAGGGCTGGTAAGGTAAAAGAGCTTGTAATTTTTGTATTTTAGAATAGGGTAGGGAATTTTTTATTTTGGGGGTCTTTGTTATTTTATTAGGGGGCTTAGAGTAGGTGTAATTAGTTTAAAATTGTTGTAATATTTTTCTTATGTTTGTAAATATTTTTTTATTTTCTGTAACTTAGTTCTTTTTTATTTTTTGTACTTTAGATAGTTTATTTAATTGTATTTATTTGTAGCAATTGTGTTTATTTAATTTATTGATAGTGTAGTGATAGGTTAATTGTAGGTAATTGTAGGTAGTTTATTTAATTAATTTAATGATAGTATAGTGTTAGGTTTAATTATATCTTAGGTTAGGATTTATTTTACAGGTCAATTTGTAATTATTTTAACTAGGTAACTATTAAATAGTTCTTAACTATTTAATAGCTATTGTACCTAGTTAAAATAAATACCAAGTTGCCTGTAAAATAAATATTAATCCTAAAATAGCTATAATATAAATGTAATTTATATTGTAGCTATATTAGGATTTATTTTACAGGTAAGTATTTAGCTTTAAATAGGAATAAGTTATTTAATATGAGTTAATTTATTTCGTTAGATTTAAATTATATTTAACTTAGGGGGGTGTTAGTGTTAGGGTTAGACTTAGCTTTAGGGGTTAATACATTTATTAGAATAGCGGTGAGCTCCGGTCGGCAGATTAGGGGTTAATAATTGAAGGTAGGTGTCGGCGATGTTAGGGAGGGCAGATTAGGGGTTAATACTATTTATGATAGGGTTAGTGAGGCGGATTAGGGGTTAATACATTTATTATAGTAGCGCTCAGGTCCGCTCGGCAGATTAGGGGTTAATAAGTGTAGGTAGGTGTCGGCGACGTTGTGGGGGGCAGATTAGGGGTTAATAAATATAACATAGGGGTCGGCGATGTTAGGGCAGCAGATTAGGGGTACATAGGGATAACGTAGGTGGCGGCGGTTTACGGAGCGGCAGATTAGGGGTTAAAAGTGTAATGCAGGGGTCAGCGATAGCGGGGGCGGCAGATTAGGGGTTAATAAGTGTAAGGTTAGGGGTGTTTAGACTCGGGGTACATGTTAGGGTGTTAGGTGCAGACGTAGGAAGTGTTTCCCCATAGGAAACAATGGGGCTGCGTTAGGAGCTGAACGCTGCTTTTTTGCAGGTGTTAGGTTTTTTTTCAGCTCAAACAGCCCCATTGTTTCCTATGGGAGAATCGTGCACGAGCACGTTTTTGAGGCCGGCCGCGTCCGTAAGCAACTCTGGTATCGAGAGTTGCATTTGCGGTAAAAATGCTCTACGCTCCTTTTTTGGAGCCTAACGCAGCATTTGTTTGAACTCTCGATACCAGAGTTAAATTTATGGTGCGGCCAGAAAAAAACCCGCGGAGCGTTAACAGCCCTTTTACCGCCGAACTCTAAATCTAGGCCTCAGTTACAAAAAGCAAACAATAAATGACGAAAAATAAAAAAAACAAATTATCAAAAATAAAAAAGAATCATACCTAATCTAATAGCCCTATCAAAATAAAAAGCCCCCCCCCCCCAAAATACAAAAAACCTAGCCTACAATAAACTACCAATGGCCCTTAAAAGGGCCTTGTGTGGGGTATTGCCCCAAAGATATCAGCTCTTTTACCTGTAAAAAAAAATACAAACACCCCCCAACAGTAAAACCCACCACCTAACCAAGCAACCCCCCCAAATAAAAAGCTTATCTAAAATAACCTAAGCTCCCCATTGCCCTGAAAAAGGGCATTTGTATGGGCATTGCCCTTAAAAGGGCATTTAGCTCTTTTACATGCCCAGACCCTAATCTAAAAATAAAACCCACCCAAAAAACCCTTAAAAAAACCTAACACTAACCCCCGACAATCCACTTACAGTTCTTGAAGTCCCGCTTGAAGGATCTATCCAGCCGGAGAAGTCCTCATCCAGGCGGCAAGAAGTCTTCATCAGGGCAGCCTCTTCCATCTTCATCCAGCCGGAGATGTCCTCATCCAGGCAGCAAGAAATCTTCATCAAGACGACAGCTTCTATCTTCATCCATCCGCTGCGGAGCGGGTCCATCCTGAAGACATCCATCGCAGAGCATCCTCTGAAAGATTTCAATCATCCAATAGGATTAGAGCTGCTAAAATCCTATTGGCTGTTCCAATCAGCAAATAGGATTGGATTGGAACAGCCAATAGGATTTTAGCAGCTCTAATCCTATTGGCTGATTGAAATCTTTCAGCCAATCGGAATGCAAGGGATGCCATCTTGGATGGTGTCACTTGCATTGAAGTTCCACTTTACGGTGGCGACCATATGAAGAGGATGCTCTGCTTCGGATGTCTTCAGGATGGACCCGCTCCACGCCGGATGGATGAAGATAGAAGATGCCGTCTGGATGAAGGCTTCTTGTCGCCTGGATGAGGACTTCTCTGGCTGTATGAAGATGGAAGAGGCCACCCTGATGAAGATTTTTTGCTGCCTGGATGAGGACTTTGGCTGGATGGATCCTTCAAGTGGGTCTTAAAGAACTGTAAGTGGATCATCGGGGGTATGGCAATGCCCATACAAATGCCTTTTTCAGGACAATGGGGAGCTTAGGTTATTTTAGATTTAGTTTTTTTATTTGGGGGGATTGGTTAGTTGGTTGGGTGGTGGGTTTTACTGTTGGGGGGTGTTTTTTTTACAGGTAAAAGAGCTGATATCTTTGGGGCAATGCCCCGCAAAAGGCCCTTTTAAGGGCCATTGGTAGTTTATTGTAGGTTAGGGGTTTCTATTTTGGGGGGATTTTTTATTATTATAGGGCTATTAGATTAGGTGTAATTCTTTTTTATTTTTGATCATTTGTTTTTTATTTTTCGTAATTTGGTGTTTGTTTTTTTGTAACTTAGTGTTTGTTTTTTTCTGTAATTTAGTACTTTTAATAATGTTTAATTGTATATTTAAATAATTTGAGTAGGGTTAGGTTTTTTAATATGTAATTTAGTTTATTTAATTGGTAGTTTAATTATATTGTAGGATAATAGTTAGGGTAGATTAATTAAAAGTTTATATTAGTTTCTTTTAATTCTACAGGTAAATTTAAATTTATTTGAAGATAGGGATGTTGTAATTTTAATTTAAAGTTAGCAGGTTGTTAGGTTTAGGGGTTAATAGCTAAATTTAGTTTTTGGCGATGTGGGGTGCTGAAGGTTTAGGGGTTAAAAGGTTTAGTTAGTGGTGGTGATGTGGGAGGCCAGAGGTTTAGGGGTTAATACGTTTATTTAGTGGCGGCGGTGTCTGGGAGTGGCGGGATAAAGGTTAATAATTTTATTTAGGTTTCGGGAATGTCGGGGAGCGGCAGGATAGGGGTTAATAATTTTATTTAGGTTGCAGCGATGTTAAAGAGTGGTGGGATAGGGGTTAATAACTTTATTTAGGTTGCACCGATGTCGGGGAGTGTCGGGATAGGGGTTAATAATTTAATTTAGGGTGCGGCGATGATAGGAGTTAATAACTTTATTTAGATTGTGGCGGTGTCGGGGAGCGGCGGGATAGGGGTTAAACATTTTAGTATAGTGGCGGAGTTTAGTGACAGGGTATGAATAAAGTTGGGAAAAAATCAGAAATCACATCTTCACATTTTCTTTCCTTGAATGTAATCAACTCTTTTTTTTCAAAACAGCTACTTGGCTTTTCAGTTTTTCCAGCCAACTTTAATCTTTATTTGATTCCAGAACATACAAGTAGGTATTCTCAAACTGTTGTAATTCCAATTCACACTGCTGTAACAAAACTCCCAATTCCTCAATTATCAACAACATTAAATCTACTGAGCATTTATTCAAAATGCCACACCACTTGTTGCACAATGCTTTGTTGTTCCTCACTATACTAGTAACATTCCAGATTCAAAAACCTTTTCGGATATATCTCTTTCAGTAATAATCTGACAGGTAACAGCAATGCAGCTTCAAATAATAAAATAATTATATATATATATATATATATATATATATATATATATATATATATATATATATATATATATATATTTATTATAACCATAAGGTTCCACAATATATTTATTTGCAGTTGATACAGCTTCCCTAATTTCCGTGTCAGGAACTTCCATATCTTTAGCAATAATATTTTTCAAGCAGGAGAAAGAACCAACATAGTATAAACTGCAAAAACTTTGGAAAACACACTAATGGAAAATACTGACAGAGGTTGGAATCTTATATTTTTCAAAGTATTCTATATGCAAAAGGTGTTTCTTCAGGTATTTTATTCACCTTAAAAAAGCTCAAATAAATGTTTTTAAAGCTCAACAATCTTTGATCGTATTTGGTTATTGAGAACAATAAGCCATTTGTAAGTTCTGCCTCTTTTACTATAATAACTATCAAAAACAATCACTTCCTAACATTAGATGCACCTAAGATTCTTATCCAGTCAACTCTATCTTCACTTGCTTCCCAAGCTACCATCAGTCCTCACTGTCCCCTATCATACTCTTCACCATCTGTTGTAACTCAACCAGTTCTTCCATTACATTTCCTTAGCTACAAATTACAAATAGGATTTTTGACTATAACATATTTAGCCATTAAAAACACTACAATCTGCTATATTTCTGACATTATTTACAACTTTTCTCTTTGCCCAATCCCTTAACTGTACACAACACAAGATCTACTTTTTCACTCTTATTACTTCCACATTGTCATCTACTGTACTGATTCTGGGATTTCATACGCTTTGTAATATTTACCATTTAGTGTTTGAGCATTCCCTAAAAATATATTTATTTAGGATGCATACAGTACTTCTTACTTTTAGGGGACATATTATCAAGCTCCAAATGGAGCTTGGTGCCCCTTTTTCCACGTAAGCCTTTAGGTTATACGATAGGGCTGACTAGCAGCCGATTTGCAGGGGGTGCCATTGCACAAGCAGTTCTTGTGAACTGCTTGTACAGTGTTAAATGTTGACTGTGTATGCTGTCGGCATTCAGCGATGTCTGTCGGACATGATACTCTACAGCGTATCATGTCGGACAGACATTGATAAATTGGCCCCTTAATCTCACTTTTTCCCCATTTAGAGATATTAAACTCTATTGCATGTGTGTAAATTGTACTTGCTCCATATTCCCTACAGAAGTAAAAAAAAATATCTGAATGCTAGGTTGTCATGTAACCAACACTGTCAATCTCAGCAGAGGTTAATTTTCTTGTAACCTTAACTTAGGAATACATCGTCCTCTATCCTAATACACGCTGACTTATTATAATAATAAATTGGGAGGGTGAGTACTATGCTCCTGCTCCAGATTTGTAGCACTATTACAGATCATTAGTGGCTATCTGCTGAGATTGAAGATTATTTGAATTTATGCCCGAACTGACACCTAACATACGTTATTGAATTGTTTGCTACTACACGCTCTGGACTTTTAATATTTATAATAGGTGGTATTTCTGGGAGACGTCCTGCTTCTTATCTTAAAAGGCTGACCCATATAGATTTCCCAACCAGTTTTCCTATAAGGCTTGTCAAGTATAATTCTCCTTTGCTATTAGCGATTTTTAAAATGTTGTGATTTGTATTTTATCATGTGTTTATTTTAAATGTATTAATTTTCCTATTATCAACGTATTGTGTATCTGTGGGTACCTCTATAGCTCACTGAACGCCCACCCTATTGTTTTAATTTCTGGATACTTGGAATCCAAACTTTATATTAAATGACTTGTATATTAATACATGATTTATTCTTATTGTTTAGCACTCATTTGAAACTGATATTTGATAACTTTAAATCAGATTTTTAATTAGTACTAACACTGTGTGTGTGTGTGTGTGTGTGTATATATATATATATATATATATATATATATATATATATATATATGACAGACCCTTCTGTCAGGACTGAAGGAGTTAACTGTGTTTAGCTTTAAGAAGCTAATTTCTAAAGACAGGTTTGCTGGCCTCAGCTATTGTGTGCTATAATTACGTTTAAGTAATAAACATTCCATTGTTTAATCACATCTAGAGAGCAGACGCCTCAGTGATAAGAGAAGCCAAGTGTGTGTCTTGTGTTAAAGTTGTTATCAGCTTGAGCAAGGTATTCTATTGTATCATGTCAAAGGGCGTGTTCCCTCCATCTAATGTACAACAGTCTTTCAACCCCCCCATCTGGGGTCAAACCTGTATAAATACTAGGCATCTAGCCTTTAATAAATGTCATTCTGTTTTAAACCTGATGTGAAGCCTGGTCTCATGTTTGAGGGGAAAAACTGGCTGGGTTGTGAGTTGCTGATTCCCTATGCAGGACATTGTTCCTCTGGTGTTAACCCTTGGTATCCTGTTGGTACCGTAACAATTTAGCTCCCCCCTTGTGGAACACTCCGGCAGACCCGGCTTGACCCTTTGGCGGGTCAACCTGGGGATGACCGGACAAGGAGGTGGTAGGCATGTCAGTTTGCCGGGACAATCCATCTGCATTCCCGTTTAGCTTCCCGGTAGCCGATGGTGAAGTTATAGGGCTGGAGGGCTAAACTCCACCTCAGCAATCTACCATTGTCTCCTGAGACCCGGTTAAGCCAGACTAAGGGATTGTGGTCCGTTATGAGGGAAAATTCCTGTCCGTATAGATAAGGGTTCAACTTCTTCAGTGCCCAGACCAGGGCTAAACATTCCTTCTCTACTGCCGCATAACTCACTTCCCGAGGTAACAACTTTCTGCTTAGGTATGCGACAGGGTGCTCTCCTCCATCCTCCCCGACTTGACTCAGTACAGCCCCCAGTCCATACATGGAAGCATCCGTATGAATGAGAAAACGTTTGTTAGGGACTGGGGCAGCCAAGACAGGGGCATTCACAAGGGCCTGCTTCAGTGCCTGAAACGCGGCTTCACAAGCTGGAGACCACAGGACCTGTTTGGGGAGGTTCTTTTTAGTCAGGTCAGTCAGGGGCTTGGCGATAGTACTGTAGTCTGGGACAAAACGTCGGTAACACCCGGCCATCCCCAGGAAGGCTAGCACTTGGGTCTTAGTGATAGGTGTGGGCCAGTTAGCCACAGCCTCTACCTTGGCTGGCTCCGGTCTCTGTCTCCCACACCCCACTCGGTGAGCCAAGTACTGTACTTCAGCCATACCAAGATGGCACTTGTCTGGTTTCAAGGTCAGGCCAGCGGCCCGAATCTTGTCCAGAACCACCCCTACATGGGTAAGGTGTTCTTTCCAGGACTCACTGTAAACCGCAATGTCGTCCAGGTATGCACAAGCAAATTCCTGGAAGCCATCGAGGAGTCTATCCACCATACGCTGGAAGGTAGCTGGAGCATTCTTCATCCCAAAGGGCATGACCTTAAACTGGTACAGGCCGAATGGGGTGACGAATGCCGACTTGGGGATAGTATCCTCGGCCAGGGGAATCTGCCAATAACCTTTACACAGGTCTATGGTTGTCAGATAGCGTCCCCTAGCAATACGGTCTAGTAATTCGTCTAGCCGGGGCATTGGGTAAGCGTCAGTGGTGGTCCTCTCGTTGAGCCGCCTGTAGTCCACACAGGACCGGGTGGTTCCATCTTTCTTAGGTACCAAAACTACAGGTGAAGCCCAAGGACTATCGGAGTGCTCGATCACTCCCATCCGAGCCATCTCCTGTATCTCCTTCCACATTCCTTCTCGGACTGCTTCGGGTATACGGTAGAGAGGCTGTCGCAGGGGATTCTGTCAAGGTGTCTCTACCTTATGTACAGCTAGAGTAGTGTTGCCGGGCTCTTGGGAGAACGTCGCCTGCTTCTCCCACAGGAGCTGTCTTGCTTGTACCCTCTCGGTAGGGTTTAACCGGTCCCCTAGCTGCACAAGACTAGTGAGGTCAGTCTGGGGGTCCTTCTCTAATAAGTCGGGTAGGGGTAAATTCTCTGAGTCATCTGCAGAAGGGGCACATACTGCAGCTACATCCTCTGGCCTCTCCTGATACTCCTTCAGCATGTTCACATGAAAGGATCGCTGGATCCTCTCATCTGCACAGCTGGCTATAATATAGGTAGTATCACACACCTGAGATAACACCTTATACGGGCCCTGCCAAGATGCTTGCATCTTGTTGGTCTTCACAGGCTTGAGCACCAAAACCTTCTGTCCAACCTGGAAGACCCACTGCCGGGCACCCTGATCGTACCACCCCTTCTGTCTCCCCTGGGCCACCTGGAGATTCTCTCTTACCATCAGAGACAGTTTCTCCATGCAGTCCCGGAGTTCCAGAACATATGGCACGATGGGGGTTCCCTCCTGCTCTATCTCTGCCTCCCAGTGTCCTCTAATGAGATCCAGGGGGCCGCGGACCCTTCTCCCATAGAGTAACTCAAAGGGAGAGAACCCAGTAGATTCCTGGGGCACCTCTCTGTACGCAAATAGCAGATGAGGCAGGAATAATTCCCAGTGTCTGCAAGTGTCCATGAAGGTCCTCAGCATCTGCTTGAGGGTGCCATTAAAGCGCTCGCAGAGACCGTTAGTCTGTGGGTGATAAGGCGAACTGAGCAACGTTTTAATGCCGCACACCTTCCACAGCTGCTGGGTGAGCACAGTGGTAAACTGGGTCCCCTGATCAGAGAGAATCTCCTTAGGGAACCCGACCCTAGTAAAAACCTTAACTAGGGCATCAGCGACTGTCTCTGCCTCTATATTCGACAGTGCTACTGCCTCTGGGTAACGAGTGGCATAGTCCACCACAGTGAGAATATACTTCTTACCTGATGGACTAGCCCTGGCCAGTGGACCCACAATGTCAATGGCTATGCGGGAAAAGGGTTCCCCAATGACAGGCATAGACATAAGCCTAGCTTTTGGGTGATCCCCCCGCTTACCCACCAGTTGACAGGTGTCACAAGTACTACAATATACCCGCACATCTCGGTTAAAATAGGGCCAGAAGAAATTCTGGGTGATCCTATGAGCGGTGCGGCGGGACCCTAGATGTCCAGCTAATGGTACATCGTGCCCAATCCGCAGAATCTCTTGCCGGTATTTCGCAGGCACCACCAGCTGCCGATTCTGTGGAGGGGCAGTACTTTTCTGGGCAGGTTTGGGGATTCTATATAGCCGATCCCCCACCCACTCATAACGTTCCCCATCTACCCCCTCTTCTCCAGCATCTGCCCTAGCCCTGTATTTCTGAAGGGTCGGATCCTCCCGGGTTTCCCTCCCGTTCGTCTCTGGGGTATCCCAGCTTAAGGGGGTCTGGTCTAGGGTACAAGTCGGGGGAGAGAGTCTTACCTGGGTCTCAGCAGCAGGTGGGTCGGTCTCGGTGGCACGGGTCTGGGCACGGGTAGTCACAGGGTTAACATCAGCGGGACCCATGGGAGCATAGGCAGAAACAAGGGGGGCCAAGTCATTTCCAAGAAGAACATCAGCAGGTAAGTCCTTCTTGACCCCCACATTCACAGGTCTAGCGCCCACTCCCCAATCCAAATGTACCCTGGCAAAAGGTAGGCGGAACACATCGCCCCCTGCTACCCTCACAGCCACAGTGTCTCCAGTGTGCTGTTTCTCAGACACCAAGTTCTTTTGAAGCAAGGTCATGGTAGCACCAGTATCCCGTAGACCACTGACCTCCTTCCCATTCACTTTAACCAGTTGCCGGTTATTCCGGTGGGCAGCTTGCACAAGGTCTGCCTCATGTAGGATGCCCCAGCATTCTTGCGCCTCTACGTAGCGGGCCGCAGGCTGAGGATTACGTGGGATTCCGCCGGCGGGTCTTCTCCAGGACTGCGCTTGGTTTGCTGCGTTTAGGGGACACTCTGGTCTTTTGTGCCCTAGTTGCTTACATCTAAAGCACCGAATAGGTTGTGAGTAGCACCGCGAATTGAACCGGGCTCTCTGAGGGTAGTTCGTGGCCGGAGGCCGTGTGGTATAGCGGTGCGCCGGGGTTTGGTAACTGGCAGCTGCTGGGGTGACTGGGGGTCTGTACTGCACTCTAGCAGGGGGCTTAGGGGTAGCAGTGTCCAGTTTGCGGGCATCCGTATACTCATCTGCCAAGCGAGCCGCTTCCTGCAGGGTGGAGGGTTTACGGTTCTGAACCCACTCTCAAACTCCTGCGGGTAACTTGTCGAAGCAATGTTCCAACAGGAATAGCTGCAGCACCTCTTCCCCAGATACGGCTTGGCACCCCGCTATCCAGTGAGCTGCTGTGCGGTGCACCTTACATGCCCACTCAAGGTAGGAATCTCCAGCTAATTTAACAGTGTCTCTGAACCGCCTCCGGTATGCCTCCGGTGTAACCGCATACCTGGAGAGCAGAGCCTCTTTTACAGTATTATAATCCCCGACTTCCTCATCTGGAATGGCCCGAAAAGCCTCACTGGCCCGGCCGGATAATTTTCCAGATAATATCGTGACCCAGTCCTCTGCGGGTACCTTGTGTAGTGCACATTGCCTCTCAAAATCCGCAAGGTACCCATCAATCTCTCCTTCTGTTTCCAGGAAGTTTTTAAAAGCTGCAAAATTTACTTTTCTCTTTTCCATCTTAGTCAGTATTGTAATAATCCCCCTCTTCCTGAGGTTACTGGCTTGTGTAGTTGCTCTTCTGGGCGATAAGGTTCATTCCGTCGCTTGCCACCAATTGTTACGGTACCAACAGGATACCAAGGGTTAACACCAGATGAACAATGTCCTGCATAGGGAATCAGCAACTCACAACCCAGCCAGTTTTTCCCCTCAAACATGAGACTAGGCTTCACATCAGGTTTAAAACAGAATGACATTTATTAAAGGCTAGATGCCTAGTATTTATACAGGTTTGACCCCAGATGGGGGGGTTGAAAGACTGTTGTACATTAGATGGAGGGAACACTCCCTTTGACATAATGCAATAGAATACCTTGCTCAAGCTGATAACAACTTGAACACAAGACACACACTTGGCTTCTCTTATCACTGAGGCGTCTGCTCTCTAGATTTGATTAAACAATGGAATGTTTATTACTTAAACGTAATTATAGCACACAATAGCTGAGGCCAGCAAACCTGTCTTTAGAAATTAGCTTCTTAAAGCTAAACACAGTTAACTCCTTCAGTCCTGACAGAAGGGTCTGTCACAATATATATATATATATATATATATATATATATATATATATATATATATATATATATATATATATATATATATATATATATATATATATATATATTATGGTTTAAGAAAGAGAGAAATGACTAGGAGTGTAATCCTAGTTAAATAAAGACAGGGATTTCAGCACTCTTTTTGAGAAAATAAAGCTCATAAGACCAAAATACGTTTTTAAACAGTGAATTTTTTAATCCAATTGTGAACAGGGAAATCCTCCAACTGTATGCACACCACTCCCCAGATGAGAAAGATACAAAACACTGTATAACATTCGTTATAGGGAGTTAAAAAGAAAACAAAATTTACTTATATACATACTAGAGTTTGTATTCAAAACCTGACCGGTCAGGGGTGCACAGTTTGTACAAAGAAAAAGCAGCCAACGCTTACTAAATTTGATATGTGATACCTTTATATAACCTCTACACCCTGCTGCACACAGAACCCCTTGTGAAGAGGTATATCCTGGGCAGGTATAAAAAAGTGGGATCTAAGAGGTCAACTAGGGGTATCATAAACAGAAGCAAGTCACAACTTATTGTCACAGTTACAATATGGTATACAATGAATAGCGTATTTTTATATATAATCAAGAATATAAAGCCTTATTTTTAGACTCACTACACCCAACTGCTCTCAGTACTCCAAACAAGGAGAGTATAATACCGGGCAGTACATAAAATGGTAATTGTTACCAGGATCTAAGTGGTCTCTAAGTTAGGCTTTCTTGAATTAAACAATATGCATGTAGAACGACATTTTTAGGCAATAATAACAGACAGTATGTGCCCTTTTAGTGCTTTTTTGTTAGCTCTTCATGCAAAGCTTGCAGTAGGAAAAAGTAAGCAAAGGTAGAGGGTTATAGCATAAAGCACAGTGGGTGATATTTCCTCAGTATTGCTGGGATCCTGAAATGCTGACAAGTGAGGCTGCATGCAAAGAGAATTGTAGCAAGCAAGAAGAAAAGCAGTTCACAATGTTGTTACTATGAGGCCAGCGTAGCATATAGGTAACAATGTTGCTATCTTCGGCAAATGTTATAGCAGTACCCAGAACTTTCTTTGTAAATATATTGCTCACGGATCAACTAGACATGCAAGTTTTCACAAGTAAAGGGCAATTGTATCCATAGTTGTATGTGACCGTGATACAGTCCATATTAGTGAACCATGATATAACATATGCGACCTTGCTAATTCATTCAGACATATCGCTGTGGCAAGGTGCGTCCTTGTTACTTATCAGATCCTCAGGTTACACTTGTTGCGCTTCTGTGTTTCACCGCAGGTACCATCAACCATGCGGTTTGGAGGCTGTGTTAGTAGCGTGCACCACGTAGGCCGGTCGGCTTAGCCAACAGGATACCAAGGGTTAACACCAGATGAACAATGTCCTGCATAGGGAATCAGCAACTCACAACCCAGCCAGTTTTTCCCCTCAAACATGAGACCAGGCTTCACATCAGGTTTAAAACAGAATGACATTTATTAAAGGCTAGATGCCTAGTATTTATACAGGTTTGACCCCAGATGGGGGGGTTGAAAGACTTGTACATTAGATGGAGGGAACACGCAATTTGACATAATGCAATAGAATACCTTGCTCAAGCTGATAACAACTTGAACACAAGACACACACTTGGCTTCTCTTATCACTAAGGCGTCTGCTCTCTAGATGTGATTAAACAATGGAATGTTTATTACTTAAACGTAATTATAGCACACAATAGCTGAGGCCAGCAAACCTGTCTTTAGAAATTAGCTTCTTAAAGCTAAACACAGTTAACTCCTTCAGTCCTGACAGAAGGGTCTGTCACAATATATATATATATATATATATATATTTATATATTTATTTATATATATATATATATATATATATATATATATATATATATATATATATATATATAATCTGTGTCACTTTATACTGTATATATTATTTGTGTCACTTGAATTCACTGATCACTTAATTTAGTTCACTCCACTTTGAGAGCCCTCCTGTGTGTATTTTGTCAGGATAGATGGTCATACCATAGGTTTTCTTCAAATGCTACAAATTAGTAGCTGGCTTAGGAAAACTGGAGAATTTGGAGGAAAACCTAGGATACAGAACTTGCTTTATGTCTTCATTAAGGAGTGTGGTAATGCAATATTTTTTACAGAAGAAAGATATTTAAAGCCCCTCTCATATCATTAAAGCATGCAAGTTACCTATGACTTGTTCAGTGATGACTGTACCTGATATTACAAAATATTTTTTCAATTTTACCATTTAGGTAAGATTTTTATAATCATATTAGACTTTATCGAAAAAAAATGTTTTAATTGTTTTTGGACAAAGAAACGGCTAGATTACGAGTTGTGCGTTAAGGTAAAAAAGCAGCGTTAAGAGGTCCTAACTCTGCTTTTGTTTTTACGCCCGCTGCTATTACGAGTCTTGCAGGTATAGGTGTACTGCACACTTCTTTGGCCTTACCGCAAAACGACTTACGTAAACTTCATAAAGTATTTTTTCTATGGGACTTCCATAGCGCCGGTATTACGAGTCTGTCCTGGTAAGCCAAAAAGTGAACGGTACACCCTACCCCGTCAAGAGTCCTAACGCATTTAAAAGTCAGTAGTTAAGAGTTTTATGGTACAACGCCGTAACATAAAACTCATAACTAAAGTGCTAAAAAGTACACTAACACCCATAAACTACCTATTCACCCCTAAACCGAGGCCCTCCCGCATTGCAAACACTAAAATTAAATTTTTAACCCCTAATCTGCCGCTATGAACCCCTAATCTGCTGCCCCAGCATTGCCGCCACCGTGACCTACATTATATTTATTAACCCCTAATCTGTCGCCCAAAATGTCACCGCAACCTACCTAATTTATGAACCCCTAATCTGCCGCCCCAACATCGCCGCCACTAGAATAAACATATTAACCCCTAAACCGCCGCACTCCTGCCTCGCAAACATTAGTTAAATATTATTAACCCCTAATCTGCCATCCCTAACATCGCCCCCACCTACCTACATTTATTAACCCCTAATTTGCCGCCCCCAACGTCGCCACCACTATACTAAATGTATTAACCCCTAAATTTAAGTCTAACTGTAACCCTAACACCCCCTAACTTAAATGTAATTGAAATAAATCTAAATAAAACCTACTATCATTAACTAAATAATTCCTATTTAAAACTAAATACTTACCTATAAAATAAACCCTAAGCTAGCTACAATATAACTAATAGTTACATTGTAGCTAGCTTGGGTTTTTTTTTTATTTTACAGTCAACTTTGTATTTATTTTAACTAGGTAAAATAGTTATTAAATAGTTATTAACTATTTAATAACTACCTAGCTAAAATAAATAAAAAAGTACCTGTAAAATAAAACCTAATCTAAGTTACAATGACACCTCACACTACACTATAATTAAATAAACTAAATTAACAACAATTGCATCAATTAAATTAAATTAGTAAAGTACAAAAAAAAACCCACTAAATTACAGAAAATAATAAACAAATTACAAGATACTTAAACTAATTACACCTAATCTAATATTCCTATCAAAATAACCCCCCCCCCAAAATAAAAAAAACCTAGCCTAAACTAAACTATCAATAGCCCTTAAAAGGGCCTTTTGAGGGGCATTGCCCCAAAGTAATCAGCTCTTTTACCTGGAAAAAAAAATACAAACAACCCCCCCAACAGTAAAACCCACCACCCACACAACCAACCCCCAAATAAAATACTATCTAAAAAAAACTAAGTTCCCCATATCCCTGAAAAGGGCATTTGGATGAGCATTGCCCTTTAAAGGGCAGTTAGCTCTTTTGCGGCGCAAAAGTAAATTAGTTGTTTAAAATTGCATGCCCTATCTGAATCATGAAAGTTTAATTTTGACTAGACTGTCCATTTAAACATGTTATATTATATTATGATATTAAGGTTTTTACAGCGCCTTTAACAAGTGACAAAATGTTTGTGCATTTGTAAAAAAAGAAAAGAAAAAGGAAACCTTCAGCAATAAAGAAGCCATATGTATTTTACTTTAATGTAAACTTTTCCTGTATTTTCTGATATCCACATATCATAACAACAGATTCTTGTCCTCTTTAAACACATTACTGTCCAAGTAAACATTAATCTTAAACATTTTACTACCATAATCATCATCACAGGATTATCCATATATGGTGTGTTCTGTACTATAAAATATAAAAAATGATCCATCGATCTATCTATCTATCTATCTATCTATCTATCTATTTATCTACCTATCTATCTACCTATCTATCTACCTATCTATCATCTACCTATCTATCTATTATTTATCTATCTATCTTAGCATATTATTATTATTACTATTCCATATATATATATATATATATATATATATAATATTGTAATGTTTGTTCAAAAATGTGTGTTTGGTCGGATACTCCTTTAAATTACAGTTATTGTTAATTTTTAGGGCATTATTATTATATTTCTAACAGCTGTGTAGCTATTTTTCATCTGTTTTAGTTACTCAAATGTAACCCAGCTGCATTCATTTTGAATTATTTTAGCAAATACAACTATTGATTCTACACATATTTTGTCATTGATAAATACCCAAATAAAATGATGCTAGCATCTGGTGCAAATAATTTACTAAATCTTAAACAGATGTATGGATTCTAACTTTATTATAGACAATCAAGTCTACTATTTTAATTTAAAGGGACATTAAAGACTTCATTTCTGGTATATCTATTGTATATTTCAGCAATTATGTACATTAATACAAAATAAGGTCAAGATAATAAATGGAGTGCTATTATTAGCGCAGTGTGCTATCAATATCGCAGAACCGCTATAAAATTAGCATGCAATCTGGTATTTAACGTCCACTGTAAAACAGAATTTCCAGAGAATGTTTAATGCACCCTTTTTAGAATATGCTATACTTTCAATGGATAGCGCTCAACATTGCTATATTACACGTTATGAGCTATGCATACCTGCACACATGAACACACAAACCTATAATGATTTTTAATGGTCATTCTAGCCCTAAAAATGATGTACTATGATATCTTGCATAGTCTAACGATGCCATACAATATTGTTACTACAACACTTTTAATGCTATTTATACAGCCTTTTGTTGTGCTGATTTGCATAGCATTATTCTGCTGAGAGGATATCTTGTGCTAAAAGTGACCAGCTGAATTGTAGCAATTGAATAAATATTCATTAGGTTTAATCTTAATAATGGTCCCAAATAAGCTGAAAACAGTTCAGCTATGTATCATGTTTGAAGCTAAACTTAGTTTTTTTTTTAAAAAAACATTTATTAAATAATTCTGTTATACAAAATCTGCATAATTTTCTATAGATTTTTCTCTTTTTGCAAACCAAACTGTATCTGAATATCTGAATAATGAGGCCTAGAATTCAGTTTTTCTGCTATTTTTTTCCCTCAGCTAAACCTGTGTGGTATTTAAACCAGTATTCCAAACACACCGGGCAAAGCTCTTTTTTGGTGTTAGAGTTAGGATTTATTTATTTTTTATTATTTTATTTTAATACTTTAGAAAAGGGATTTTGGGCACTAAAAAACTGTTAGTGTTAGGTTTGTTTTATATAGGGGGGTTTGGTGGGTGGGGGTTTTTACTGTTAGGGGGCCCTTTTGAGGGCTATTGGAAGTTTAGTATTAGATTAGGGGTGTTTTTATTTTGGGGAGCTTTTTTATTTTCATAGGGATTAGGTTTAATGTTTTTATTTTTGATAATTTGCTTTATTATTTTCTGTAATGTTAGACTTTTTTATTTTTGTAATTTTAGATTCATTTAAATTATTTATTTTTTATTTTTAAAGTAATGTTAGGTTTTTAATTGTAACTTAGCATTTTTTAATTTAGGTAATTGGGGTTAATTTAGGGGGTGTTAGGTTAGGGGGCATAGTAATTAAATTAGGTTTATTGCGATGTGGGCATTTGGCAGTTTAGGGGTTAAGAGATTAATTAGGTTTATTGCGATGTGGGGGTTTGGTGGTTTAGGGGTTAATAGATTAATTTGGTTTATTGCGATGTGGGGTTTGGCCGTTTAGGGGTTAATACTTTTATTAGGTAGATTGCGATGTGGGTGAATTGCGGATTAGGAATTAATAATTTAATTAGGCATATTGCATTGTGGGGGTTGTCGGTTTAGGGGTTAATACATTTATTATAAGTTCCGATATGGGGGTGCTGGCGGATATAGGGATTTTACGTGTCAGATTTATTTTTGGGAGGCGGGTTAGACTTTTACAGGAGATTTTATATTTTTTTTTTTATTGTCTTAAGCGCCGGCAGTTTCTAAAGTGCAGTGAGTCACTGGCTACTCCAAAAATTTGTATTTATGCACATTTCTGGACATCGCTAGTTTATCCGACTTACAGCACTTTATGAACTCCCGGTGGGGTTTATGTGATTCCCCGATGTGCAAGGTGAAATTACGGGAGGTGCAGGTTTCAGCAGTTTTGCCGAAGCCTGCGCCGCATATGTAATCTCGCCCATTATCGTTTACTCTATTAGATAATGTGCTGTCTCTAAGCATCTGCATTTCCTTTTCAGATGCTCAAAATAACTTTTGGAATATATATATTTTTTAAAATATTGCATAACTAATTAACACTTTTTTTCTAGTAATAAGCACTGAATAGGTTTTATTTATAAACACAGGTGTCCTCAGATGCAACACCCCTTTCATAAACATGAATCCCTTCCCTGCAAATATACCCTAATTCAATTCGTAATTATTAACAGAATGAAATCCCTACTTGCCTTAATTTTCTTGTAACAAAACCTCTCACATTCAAAGAACCACAGAATCCAATACCCTATTGTAATGCTACCTACTAAGTCCAAACTATGGCATTTAAAATGTGTATATATATATATATATATATATATATATATATATACATACATATATACAGTATATATATATATACACATTCTGTATATACACAAACACAAATAGAATGTAGCTAAGTGTTCTGTTTTTCTACATTAGAGCATAGATACGGGCCAGATGATCTAAAGGTCTCTGGACTGTCAAGATTATTAAAGAGTGTCTAATAAAATTTGTATTTTTAATATATTATCAAATGAATAGAATAATTGAACCATTCCCTCAAAAATATGCAGGAAAAAATTGTACTACCAAAATTGTTATAAAATGCTTCACCAAAAATAGTATTTTATCAAAAACATAAAATTTGTATGTAAATTACACAGAAATAAATTGTATTAATTATGAACAGTGTAAATCCGAATTTAAAGGGACAGTCTAGGCCAAAATAAGCTTTCATGATTCAGATAGAGCATGTAATTTTAAACAATTTTCCAATTTACCTTTATCACCAATATTCTTAGTTGAAAGCTTAACCTAGGAGGTTCATATGCTAATTTCTTAGACCTTAAAGGCCACCTCTTTTCAGAATGCATTTTAACAGTTTTTCACCACTAGAGGGTGTTAGTTCACGTATTTCATATAGATAACACTGTGTTTGTGCACGTGAAGTTATCTGGGAGCAGGCACTGATTGGCTAAACTGCAAGTCTGTCAAAAGAACTGAAATAAAGGGGCAGTTTGCAGAGGCTTAGATACAAGATAATCACAGAGGTTAAAAGGACAGTCTACACCAGAATTTTTATTGTTTTAAAAGATATATAATTCCTTTATTACCCATTTCCCAGTTTTGCATAATCAACATAGTTATAATAATATACTTTTAACATCTGTGATTATCTTGTATCTAAGCCTCTGCAAACTGCCCCCTTTTCAGTTCTTTTGACAGACTTGCAGTCTAGCCAATCAGTGCCTGCTCCCAGATAACTTTACGTGCACGAGCACAGTGTTATCTATATGAAATATGTGAACTAACACCCTCTAGTGGTGAAAAACTGTTAAAATGCAATCTGAAAGAGGTGGGCTTCAAGGTCTAAGAAATTAGCATATGAACCTCCTAGGTTAAGCTTTCAACTAAGAATACCAAGAGAACAAAACAGAATTGGTGATAAAAGTAAATTGGAAAATTGTTTAAAATTACATGCTCTCTCTGAATCATGAAAGTTTATTTTGGCCTAGACTGTCCCTTTAAAAGTATATTATTATAACTGTGTTGGTTATGCAAAACTGGGGAATGGGTAATAAAGGGATTATCTATCTTTTAAAACAATAAAAATGCTGGTGTAGACTGTCCCTTTAAGTGCACTAGATGAGCACATAACACAAAAAAATCATACTTCTAAGTACAATATACAAAGCATACTTTTTTTTAAAAAAAAATGGGCTGAAATAGGACATTCCATGGGCGTATATTAAATTTTCTCTCTAATCTCAGTGAAATTCTGTATAGATTTCTTTCTAATGACACGATGAGTCCACGGATCATCTAATAACTATTGGAAATATCACTCCTGCCCAGCAGGAGGCGGCAAAGAGCACCACATCAAAGCACCTACATAAGTCCCATCCTATGTATGTGATGGGACTTATGTAGGCAGTGTATTACGCAGGCACTGGGGCTGAGGAAAATAAGGCTCAGTTTTAATGTGGTTTCACTGCTCCCGGCGGCCTGGCTTTAAAATATGCAGACCGGGAGTTTTTTTTTTTTTTTTAGACGCCCACGATGGGCGGAGCTAACTGAGGCGGAAGTTTGTGTTTAGCGGATTAGCAGTCTGTCAGGATAATGCATATTTATACTCAAGGCATGCGTTTTTAGGACAGCATTTCATTGTTGTTAAGAACGAGTTCCGGATCTTTTGCTGAGGGGAATTCTAGCTGGTGTCAGCAGGGCAGGTAAGCACCTCAGCAAAGCTAAGCTGAGGTGTAGAGATGATCAACAGTACTTGTGTAGCACTATTTAGTCCTTACTACAAAAAAGAAATAAAAAAGTTACGATTTAAAATTTAAAGAGACAGTAACGTGTTTTCTGTTTTAATTTTTATTGGAAAATTAAACTTTTATTTGGTAATTTGTTCCTTTGTGAGTCAGAATGGACCAAGAGGCCTTGCAAAATGTCACTTGTTCTTTATGTTTTGATGCCAGTGTGGAACCACCAATCCCTTTCTGTTCCTCATGCATTGAGAGAACTTTAAATTATAGGGATAGACTTTTTTCTGACCCAACATTGTCTAAGGTAGATGCTGTTCAGGAGTCTAATGACAATGTTTAACATATGCTGCAGCTTTCTCCTCAAGCGTCCCAATTTTTAGCGCCCACACATACAGTGACCTGGGCTTTCTCTCTGTCTCCTCCTGGAGTTACGTTGCAAGACATCGTTTCTCTCATGTCCTCTGCGGTTTCTGATGCGTTGTCTGCTTTTTTCATGCTGCAGGGAAAGCACAAGAGGAAAAATAAACATTCAGTAAGTGAGGTTACTGACGCAGTTGTTACTATTTCGAATAGCCCCTCTCAGTAGTCTGAGGAGGAGGATACTTTAATAGCATCTGAGGGTGAAATCTCAGATTCTGACAGTGTAATTCCTCCTGCTGATACTGAAGCTGTATCTTTCAGGTTTAAGCTAGAACACCTCCGTCTGTTACTTAAGAAGGTTTTAGCTACTCTGGATGACAGCGACACCATGGTCGTAGTTAATCCTAAAAAATCCAGTAAGCTAAACAAATATTTTGATGTACCTTCCATGGTGGAGGTTTTTCTTGTACCAGATCGAACTACTGAGATCATTGCTAAGGAATGGGAGAGACCGGGTATCCCTTTTTCTCCATCCCCTATATTTAAGAAGATGTTTCCCATAGCGAACTCTATCAAGGAGTCTTGGCAAACAGTACCCAAGGTGGAAGGGGCAATTTCCACTCTGGCTAAGAGGACTACTATCCCCATAGAGGATAGTTGTGCTTTTAAAGATCCTATGGACAAAAAGTTGGAGGGGTTACTCAAAAAGATGTATGTACACCAGGGTTTACAATGGCAACCTGCAGTGTGCATTGCTACAGTCACTAGTGAGGAGGCATACTGGTTTGATGCGTTGTCTGATTAGGACAGACACTCCCCTTGAAGAGATCCCGGATAGGATTAAGGCCCTTAAGTTGGCCAATTCTTTTATTACAGATGCTTCCCTACAGATTGTTAAACAAGAGCAAAGAGCAAAGATTTTGGGTTTTGCTGTGCTAGCCCGCAGAGCTTTATGGTTAAAGTCTTGGTCTGAGGACGTGTCATCTAAGTCTAAACTTTTGGCGATTCCTTACAAGGGAAAGACCTTGTTTGGACCGGGTTTGACGGAAATAATTTCTGACATTACGGGAGGAAAGGGCCATTTCCTCCCTCAGGATAAGAGAAACGAACAAAAGGGATGTCAGAGTAATTTTCTTTCCTTTTGAAATTTCAAAGGAAATCCTTCCCCTTCCTCTTCCAAGCAGGAGCAGTCCAAACCTTCCTGGAGACCCAATCAGTCTTGGAACAAGGGAAAACAATCCAAAAAGCCTTCTATTGAATCAAAGACAGCATGAAGGGCCTGCCCCCGATCCGGGACCGGATCTTGCGGGAGGCAGACTTTCCTTCTTCACTCAGGCTTGGGTTCGAGATGGTCAGGATTCCTGGGCGGTGGACATCGTGTCCCAGGGATACAAACTAGAGTTCAAGAATTTTCCTCCCAGGGGCATGTTTTTGCTTTCAAGATTATCTGTATACCACACAAAAAGAGAGGCATTCTTACACTGTGTACGGGACCTCTCTGATCTGAGAGTGATATTTCCTGTTCCGATGAAGGAACGGGGTCTGGGGTTCTATTCCAATCTGTTCGTGGTTCCCAAAAAGGAGGTAACCTTCAGACCAATTTTAGACCTCAAGAGTCTGAACAAATTCCTCAGAGTACCGTGCTTCAAGATTAGTTCCATTCTTCCTTTGATCCAAGAGGGTCAATTTATGACTACCGTGGATTTAAAGTATGCGTACCTGCATGTTCCTATCCACAGGGACCATCATAAGTTTCTAAGGTTTGTTTTTCTAGACAAACACTTCCAGTTTGTGGCTCTTCCATTCAGCCTTGCCACAGCTCCCAGAATTTTTTCAAAGGTTCTGGGAGCCCTGTTGGCGGTGCTCCGATTGCGAAGCATCGCAGTGGCGCCTTATCTGGACGACATTCTGGTCCAGGCACCATCTTTTCAACAAGCAAGATCCCACACGGAAATATTGTTATCTTTCCTGCAATCTCATGGATTGAAGGTAAATTTGAAAAAGAGTTCCTTAGTTCCAAATACAAGGGTAATTTTCTTGGAAACCATAATAGATTCCTTATCAATGAAGATTTTTCTGACAGAAGTTAGGAAATCAAAGATTTTCAATTCTTGCCTAGCGCTTCAGTCCTCTCCTGGCCATCAGTGGCTCAGTGCATGGAGGTAATCGGTCTGATGGTAGTGGCAATTTACATCATCCCGTTCACTCGTTTCCACCTCAGACCTCTGCAGTTAAACATGTTCAGTCAGTGGAATGGAGATTATGCAGATCTGTCTCCACGAATACAGCTAGAGCAGGAGACAAGGGATTCTCTTCTTTGGTGGTTGTCTCAGGATCATCTCTCCCAGGTAACCTGCTTTCACAGACCCTCGTGGGTGATTGTGACAACAGACACCAGTCTTCTGGGATGGGAAGCAGTCTGAGGCTCTCTAAAGGCTTAGGGAACTTGGACTCAGTCAGACTCTGTTCTGCCCATAAACATTCTGGAGATGAGATCAATCTTTAATGCTCTTCTGGCCTGGCCCCAGTTAGCCTTGGCCCAGTTCATCAGGTTCCATTCGGACAACATAACTTCTGTGGCTTACATCAACCATCAGGGAGTAACGCGGAGTTCCTTGGCTATGACAGAGGTAGCCAAGATAATTCAGTGGGCGGAGACCTACAATTGCTGTCTGTCAGCGATCCACATCCCAGGAGTGGACAACTGGGAGGCAGACTTCCTGAGCAGGCAAACTTTTCACCCGGGGGAGTGGGAACTCCATCCGGAAGTGTTTTCCAGCCTGATTCTCAAATGGGGTCAGCCGTAATTGGATCTCATGGCATTTCAACAGAATGCAAAGATCCCGAGGTACCGAGGTCAAGGGACCCTAAGGCTGTACTGATAGACGCCCTGGCAGTCCCTTGGAATTTCAGTCTGTTCGCTCTTCTATCTTGGGTCATTGCTCAAATCAAGCAGGAGAGGTTGTCAGTGATCCTCATTGCACCGGCGTGGCCTCGCAGGATTTGGTATGCAGATCTGGTGGACATGTTATCTTTTCCACCTCGGAGACTTCCATTGATGATTGACCTTCTACTTCAAGGGCCCTTGCTTCATCCAAATCTAGTTTCTCTGAAGCTGACTGCTTGGAGATTGAACGCTTAATTTTATCCAAGCGTGATTTTTCAGAATCGGTCATTGAGACCATTATTCAGGCTCATAAACCTGTGACTAGAAAGATTTATCATATGATATGGCGTAAATATCCGTATTGGTGTGAATCCAAGGGCTACTCTTGGAGTAGAGTTAGGATTCCTAAAATTCTGTTTGGAGAAGGGATTATCGGCAAGTTCCCTAAAGAGTCAAATATCTGCCTTGTCTATTTTGTTACATAAACGTCAGGCAGACGGTCCAGACGTGCAATCGTTTTGTCAGGCCTTGATCAGGATCAGGCCTGTGTTCAAACCAGTTACTCCTCCCTGGAGTCTTAATTTAGTTTGAGCCTATGCATTCCTTAGATATTAAGTTGTTATCTTGGAAAGTTTTGTTTCTTGTTGCTATTTCATCTGCTCGTAGAGTGTCAGAGCTCTCTGCATTACAGTATGAGTCTCCTTACCTTATTTTTCATTCGGATAAGGTAGTTTTACGTACCAAGTTAGGGTTTCTCCCTAAAGTAGTTTCTGACCGGAACATTAATCAGGAGATTGTTGTTCCTTCCTTGTGTCCTAATCCTTCTTCTCAGAAGGAGCGGCTTCTGCACAATCTGGATGTGGTTTGTGTACTAAAATTCTATTTACAGGCGACTAAGGATTTTTGTCAGTCTTCTGCTCTGTTTGTGGTATTTTCTGGGAAACGTAAGGGACAGAAAGCTACAGCTACTTCTCTTTCTTTGTGGCTGAAGAGTATTATTCGTTTTGCTATAAAACTGCTGGACAGCAGCCTCCTGAGAGAGTTACGGCTCATTCTTGGAGGGCTGTTCCCTCTTCCTGGGCATTCAAAAATGAAGCTTCTGTGGAACAGATTTGCAAGGCTGCAACTTGGTCCTCTCTTCACACTTTTTCAAAATTCTACAAATTTGACACTTTTGCCTCGACTGAGGCCGCTTTTGAGAGAAAGATTCTTCAAGCAGTGGTGCCTTCCATTTAGTTTCCCTGTCTTGTCCCTCCCTTATTATCTGTATACTCTAGCTTGGGTATTGATTCCCAATAGTAATTAGATGATCCGTGGACTCATCATGTTATTAGAAAGAAAAAAAAAATTACGCTTACCTGATAAATGTATTTCTTTCTTGACACAATGAGTCCACAGCCGCCCTGTTCTTTAGACAGGTTGTTGGTATGTTATAAACTTCAGACACCTCTGCACCTTGTTGTTTCCTTTCTCTCCTTTACTTTGGTTGAATGACTGGGGTTGGAGGGAAGGGAGGTGATATTTAACAGCTTTGCTGTGGTGCTTTTTGCCTCCTCCTGCTGGGCAAGAGTGATATTCCCAATAGTAATTAGATGATCCGTGGACTCATTGTGTCAAGAAATAAATAAATGTATCAGGTAAGCATAAATTTTGTTTTATTGCACAGATCTCACAGTTTTTTCTCACAAACTAAAAGGTGGCAAGCTTTTCTCAAAACATTAAAATACTTCTAACCCTAGTAGAAAAACAAATGCATATGAAAATATAGGCAATTGTAAGATGCAATAAGCAGAAAACATTATATCAGCTGCAAGATTTAATTTTTAAAGTGTACCCCCTGCTCAGAACTTAGTTCTATGGAGTGGTATCCCTTTCCAGCAAGCTCCATTACTTTCAAAAGGAGACATCTTGCCACTCGCAGGGATTGCCTCTTTTTTATGATATTTCCACCAGGGCAGCCCCTGCGAGGGTCCGCGTGAAAAACCACATCTGATCTGAAGAAGTTTAGATCATTAGGCCCCAAAGAGCTGATGTCTTATGAAGTATATGTATAATATTAATTGCTGCAAACACAACTGCCATAAAGATCTCAGGGTAAATTCCTCAGCATATCTAGATATGTTCTCATTGAAAGGAGTTAAGTTTCAACAAAGGTTACCAAATAAAGAAGTATATTTGTTTATAAAAGTAAACTAGAAAGTTTTAAAATTCTACATTTTTTATTAAAAAGTTTAATTACTTCTCATGTTCCTTATTTTCCTGCATTTTGTCACCCAACCGGTATTTTCCCGGCAAGATCTATATTTTTAGGGTTTAGGTCAATAAAGATAATTAGCAATTAATATAGGAATAAAGGACCTCTTGTACCAGAACATCTTCTATTTGTGTTGTAATCAATTTATTAACAAATCAGCTTTTTGAATCATTCCTAGAAACTTATGCTGTGTAATTGTTTATTTAAATTTATACTAATGATCATCTCGAGATTTACTATTTTTCAATATAAGGTGCCAACCCTACTGCACACTCAGAAGTGCTTTTTCGTACAAAATTTCCGTAAATTGAAATCATTATCACCAAAAATAAAATTTATACCCTACTCTCGTGCAAACCCGATCTCATATTCTCAATTGCGCTAACCCAATATGAGAATATTAATATTTCACATTTAAATGTTCTTCACATAGAAGAATTTGTTATGTTTATTCATACATATATTTTTCTACATATATCTGATGGTATTTTGGTCCAATATATATCTATACCTATATAGATGATTATAGATAGGTGTAGATATATACAGGGAGTGCAGAAATATTAGGCAAATGAGTATTTTGACCACATCATCCTCTTTATGCATGTTGTCTTACTCCAAGCTGTATAGGCTCGAAAGCCTACTACCAATTAAGCATATTAGGTAATGTGCATCTCTGTAGTGAGAAGGGGTGTGGTCTAATGACATCAACACCCTATATCAGGTGTGCATAATTATAGGCAACTTCCTTTCCTTTGGCAAAATATATAGGAATATATATTTATAAATACATAGAACATTTTCTGCTATCTGTAGAACAGTGGAATGTCACATATGTATAGTAAAAACATTTTTTAAACCTTTATTAAATATGAATATTAAATAAATTTGTTTTGACATGTTTTCATCTACTTGACAGCAAAGAGCTCCATAGAACATATATATATATATATATATATATATATATATATATATATATATATATATATATACATATGCATTTATGTTTTTATATGTGTATACATGTCTGAAAATACATATATACACACATATAAACATACAGGGAGTGCAGAATTATTAGGCAAATGAGTATTTTGACCACATCATCCTCTTTATGCATGTTGTCTTACTCCAAGCTGTATAGGCTCGAAAGCCTACTACCAATTAAGCATATTAGGTGATGTGCATCTCTGTAATGAGAAGGGGTGTGGTCTAATGACATCAACACCCTATATCAGGTGTGCATAATTATTAGGCAACTTCCTTTCCTTTGGCAAAATGGGTCAAAAGAAGGACTTGACAGGCTCAGAAAAGTAAAAAATAGTGAGATATCTTGCAGAGGGATGCAGCACTCTTAAAATTGCAAAGCTTCTGAAGCGTGATCATCGAACAATCAAGCGTTTCATTCAAAATAGTCAACAGGGTTGCAAGAAGCGTGTGGAAAAACCAAGGCGCAAAATAACTGCCCATGAACTGAGAAAAGTCAAGCGTGCAGCTGCCAAGATGCCACTTGCCACTAGTTTGGCCATATTTCAGAGCTGCAACATCACTGGAGTGCCCAAAAGCACAAGGTGTGCAATACTCAGAGACATGGCCAAGGTAAGAAAGGCTGAAAGACGACCACCACTGAACAAGACACACAAGCTGAAACGTCAAGACTGGGCCAAGAACTATCTCAAGACTGATTTTTCTAAGGTTTTATGGACTGATGAAATGAGAGTGAGTCTTGATGGGCCAGATGGATGGGCCCGTGGCTGGATTGGTAAAGGGCAGAGAGCTCCAGTCCGACTCAGACGCCAGCAAGGTGGAGGTGGAGTACTGGTTTGGGCTGGTATCATCAAAGATGAGCTTGTGGGGCCTTTTCGGGTTGAGGATGGAGTCAAGCTCAACTCCCAGTCCTACTGCCAGTTTCTGGAAGACACCTTCTTCAAGCAGTGGTACAGGAAGAAGTCTGCATCCTTCAAGAAAAACATGATTTTCATGCAGGACAATGCTCCATCACACGCGTCCAAGTACTCCACAGCGTGGCTGGCAAGAAAGGGTATAAAAGAAGAAAATCTAATGACATGGCCTCCTTGTTCACCTGATCTGAACCCCTTTGAGAACCTGTGGTCCATCATCAAATGTGAGATTTACAAGGAGGGAAAATAGTACACCTCTCTGAACAGTGTCTGGGAGGCTGTGGTTGCTGCTGCACGCAATGTTGATGGTGAACAGATCAAAACACTGACAGAATCCATGGATGGCAGGCTTTTGAGTGTCCTTGCAAAGAAAGGTGGCTATATTGGTCACTGATTTGTTTTTGTTTTGTTTTTGAATGTCAGAAATGTATATTTGTGAATGTTGAGATGTTATATTGGTTTCACTGGTAAAAATAAATAATTGAAATGGGTATATATTTGTTTTTTGTTAAGTTGCCTAATAATTATGCACAGTAATAGTCACCTGCACACACAGATATCCCCCTAAAATAGCTATAACTAAAAACAAACTAAAAAACTACTTCCAAAACTATTCAGCTTTGATATTAATGAGTTTTTTGGGTTCATTGAGAACATGGTTGTTGTTCAATAATAAAATTATTCCTCAAAAATACAACTTGCCTAATAATTCTGCACTCCCTGTACATACATATACAGGGAGTGCAGAATTATTAGGCAAATGAGTATTTTGACCACATCATCCTCTTTATGCATGTTGTCTTACTCCAAGCTGTATAGGCTCGAAAGCCTACTACCAATTAAGCATATTAGGTGATGTGCATCTCTGTAATGAGAAGGGGTGTGGTCTAATGACATCAACACCCTATATCAGGTGTGCATAATTATTAGGCAACTTCCTTTCCTTTGGCAAAATGGGTCAAAAGAATGGACTTGACAGGCTCAGAAAAGTCAAAAATAGTGAGATATCTTGCAGAGGGATGCAGCACTCTTAAAATTGCAAAGCTTCTGAAGCGTGATCATCGAACAATCAAGCTTTTCATTCAAAATAGTCAACAGGGTCGCAAGAAGCGTGTGGAAAAACCAAGGCGCAAAATAACTGCCCATGAACTGAGAAAAGTCAAGCGTGCAGCTGCCAAGATGCCACTTGCCACCAGTTTGGCCATATTTCAGAGCTGCAACATCACTGGAGTGCCTAAAAGCACAAGGTGTGCAATACTCAGAGACATGGCCAAGGTAAGAAAGGCTGAAAGACGACCACCACTGAACAAGACACACAAGCTGAAACGTCAAGACTGGGCCAAGAAATATCTCAAGACTGATTTTTCTAAGGTTTTATGGACTGATGAAATGAGAGTGAGTCTTGATGGGCCAGATGGATGGGCCCGTGGCTGGATTGGTAAAGGGCAGAGAGCTCCAGTCCGACTCAGACGCCAGCAAGGTGGAGGTGGAGTACTGGTTTTGGCTGGTATCATCAAAGATGAGCTTGTGGGGCCTTTTCGGGTTGAGGATGGAGTCAAGCTCAACTCCCAGTCCTACTGCCAGTTTCTGGAAGACACCTTCTTCAAGCAGTGGTGCAGGAAGAAGTCTGCATCCTTCAAGAAAAACATGATTTTCATGCAGGACAATGCTCCATCACACGCGTCCAAGTACTCCACAGCGTGGCTGGCAAGAAAGGGTATAAAAGAAGAAAATCTAATGACATGGCCTCCTTGTTCACCTGATCTGAACCCCATTGAGAACCTGTGGTCCATCATCAAATGTGAGATTTACAAGGAGGGAAAACAGTACACCTCTCTGGACAGTGTCTGGGAGGCTGTGGTTGCTGCTGCACGCAATGTTGATGGTGAACAGATCAAAACACTGACAGAATCCATGGATGACAGGCTTTTGAGTGTCCTTGCAAAGAAAGGTGGCTATATTGGTAACTGATTTGTTTTTGTTTTGTTTTTGAATGTCAGAAATGTATATTTGTAAATGTTGAGATGTTATATTGGTTTCACTGGTAAAAATAAATAATTGAAATGGGTATATATTTGTTTTTTGTTAAGTTGCCTAATAATTATGCACAGTAATAGTCACCTGCACACACAGATATCCCCCTAAAATAGCTAAAACTAAAAACAAACTAAAAACTACTTCCAAAAATATTCAGCTTTGATATTAATGAGTTTTTTGGGTTCATTGAGAACATGGTTGTTGTTCAATAATAAAATTAAACCTCAAAAATACAACTTGCCTAATAATTCTGCACTCCCTGTATATATATATATATATATATATATATATATATATATACATATATATATACATATACATACATTTACATATTTATATATGTATGTATCTCAATGTTAAAGCCCTTTGCATGCCTTTTTTTCTTTGAGCCCGTATAACGTTTTTGTGCATTTTTTTTTTTTAAATCATTTTTTTAGATGGTGTTATTATGAGTGTAACTGTACTTTGTGATGTGTTTTGTGACACTTTTTTTGATTTGTGAAACAGTTAACCAGAGCTCTGAGGATGTAGTAATTGTTCTAGCATAAATCGCGATTATGCTCACAAGTTTGCATTTACTTTCAACTTGTAATATGAGCGCTATAGCCGATGCGTGCAAATAGATGCAATAAACTGTTAACTGTTAGCATGCCACTCATAATCTGGCCCTTAATCTTACAAGAAATACAATTCAGATTACTATAGTATTTTACAATCACCTATTTTGTAGTATACATGTATTTTTCAGTTAGGGTAATAATTGTTTCTTTCATGTAATTAGCAAGAGTCCATGAGCTAGTGACGTATGGGATATACATTCCTACCAGGAGGGGCAAAGTTTCCCAAACCTCAAAATGCCTATAAATCCACCCCTCACCACACCCACAAATCAGTTTTACAAACTTTGCCTCCTATGGAGGTGGTGAAGTAAGTTTGTGCTAGATTCTACGTTGATATGCGCTCCGCAGCAGGTTGGAGCCCGGTTTTCCTCTCAGCGTACAGTGAATGTCAGAGGGATGTGAGGAGAGTATTGCCTATTTGAATTCAATGATCTCCTTCTACGGGGTCTATTTCATAGGTTCTCTGTTATCGGTCGTAGAGATTCATCTCTTACCTCCCTTTTCAGATCAACGATATACTCTTATATATACCATTACCTCTACTGATTCTCGTTTCAGTACTGGTTTGGCTTTGTACTACATGTAGATGAGTGTCCTGGGGTAAGTAAGTCTTATTTTCTGTGACACTCTAAGCTATGGTTGGGCACTTTTATATAAAGTTCTAAATATATGTATTCAAACATTTATTTGCCTTGACTCAGGATGTTCAAACATTCCTTATTTCAGACAGTCAGTTTCATATTTGGGATAATGCATATGAATAAATCAATTTTTTTCTTACCTTAAAATTTGACTTTTTTCCCTGTGGGCTGTTAGGCTCGCTGGGGCTGAAAATGCTTCATTTTATTGCGTCATTCTTGGCGCTGACTTTTTTGGCGCAAAAAAAAATTTCTGTTTCCAGCGTCATACGTGTCGCTGGAAGTTGCGTCATTTTTGACATTTTTTTTGCGCCAAAAGTGTTGGCGTTCCGGATGTGGCGTCATTTTTGGCTCCAAAAGCATTTAGGCGCCAAATAATGTGGGCGTCTTTTTTGGCGCTAAAAAATATGGGCGTCACTATTGTCTCCACATTATTTAAGTCTCATTATTTATTGCTTCTGGTTGCTAGAAGCTTGTTCACTGGCATTCTTTCCAATTCCTGAAACTGTCATTTAAGGAATTTGATCAATTTTGCTTTATATGTTGTTTTTTCTATTACATATTGCAAGATGTCCCAGATTGACACTGAGTCAGAAGATACTTCTGGAAAAACGCTGCCTGGTGCTGGATCTACCAAAGTTAAGTTTATCTGCTGTAAGCTTATGGTATCTGTTCCTCCAGCTGTTGTTTGTAATGAATGTCATGACAAACTTGTTAATGCAGATAATATTTCCTTTAGTAATGTTACATTACCTGTTGCTGTTCCGTCAACATCTAATACTCAGAGTGTTCCTGTTAACATAAGAGATTTTGTTTCTAAATCCATTAAGAAGGCTATGTCTGTTATTCCTCCTTCTAGTAAACGTAAAAGGTCTTTTAAAACTTCTCATTTTTCAGATGAATTTTTAAATGAACATCATCATTCTGATTCTGATAATGGTTCCTCTGGTTCATAGGATTCTGTCTCAGAGGTTGATGCTGATAAATCTTCATATTTATTCAAAATGGAATTTATTCGTTCTTTACTTAAAGAAGTTTTAATTGCATTAGAAATAGAGGATTCTGGTCCTCTTGATACTAAATCTAAGCGTTTAAATAAGGTTTTTAAATCTCCTGTAGTTATTCCAGAAGTTTTTCCTGTCCCTGATGCTATTTCTGAAGTAATCTCCAGGGAATGGAATAATTTGGGTAATTCATTTACTCCTTCTAAACGTTTTAAGCAATTATATCCTGTGCCATCTGACAGAGTTTTGGGACAAAATCCCTAAAGTTGATGGGGCTATCTCTACTCTTGCTAAACGTACTACTATTCCTATTTCAAATAGTACTTCCTTTAAGGATCCCTTAGATAGGAAGATCGAATCCTTTCTAAGAAAAGCTTACTTTTGTTCAGGTAATCTTCTTAGACCTGCTATATCTTTAGCGGATGTTGCTGCAGCTTCAACTTTTTGGTTAGAAGCTTTAGCGCAACAAGTAACAGATCATAATTCTCATGGCATTGTTAATCTTCTTCAACATGCTAATAACTTTATTTGTGATGCCATCTTTGATATCATTAGATTTGATGTCAGGTATATGTCTCTAGCTATTTTAGCTAGAAGAGCTTTATGGCTTAAAACTTGGAATGCTGATATGTCTTCTAAGTCAACTTTGCTTTCCCTTTCTTTCCAGGGTAATAAATTATTTGGTTCTCAGTTGGATTCTATTATCTCAACTGTTACTGGAAGAAAAGGAACTTTTTTACCACAGGATAAAAAATCTAAAGGTAAATTTAGGTCTAATAATCGTTTTCGTTCCTTTCGTCACAATAAGGAACAAAAGCCTGATCCTTCACCCACAGGAGCGGTATCAGTTTGGAAACCATCTCCAGTCTGGAATAAATCCAAGCCTTTTAGAAAACCAAAGCCAGCTCCAAAGTCCACATGAAGGTGCGGCCCTCATTCCAGCCCAGCTGGTAGGGGGCAGATTACGTTTTTTCAAAGACATTTGGATCAATTCAATTCACAATCTTTGGATTCAGAACATTGTTTCAGAAGGGTACAGAATTGGCTTCAAGATAAGGCCTCCTGCAAAGAGATTTTTTCTTTCCTGTGTCCCAGTAAATCCAGCGAAAGCTCAAGCATTTCTGAAATGTGTTTCAGATCTAGAGTTGGCTGTAGTAATTATGCCAGTTCCAGTTCTGGAACAGGGGCTGGGGTTTTATTCAAATCTCCTCATTGTACCAAAGAAGGAGAATTCCTTCAGACCAGTTCTGGATCTAAAAATATTGAATCGTTATGTAAGGATACCAACATTCAAAATGGTAACTATAAGGACTATCCTGCCTTTTGTTCAGCAAGGGCATTATATGTCCACAATAGATTTACAGGATGCATATCTGCATATTCCGATTCATCCAGATCACTATCAGTTTCTGAGATTCTCTTTCCTAGACAAGCATTACCAGTTTGTGGCTCTGCCGTTTGGCCTAGCAACAGCTCCAAGAATTTTTACAAAGGTTCTCGGTGCCCTTCTGTCTGTAATCAGAGAACAGGGTATTGTGGTATTTCCTTATTTGGACGATATCTTGGTACTTGCTCAGTCTTCACATTTAGCAGAATCTCATACAAATCAACTTGTGTTGTTTCTTCAAAATCATGGCTGGAGGATCAATTTACCGAAAAGTTCATTGATTCCTCAGACAAGGGTAACCTTTTTAGGTTTCCAGATAGATTCAGTGTCCATGACTCTGTCTCTGACAGACAAGAGACATCTAAAATTGATCTCAGCTTGTCGAAACCTTCAATCGCAATCATTCCCTTCGGTAGCCTTATGCATGGAAATTCTAGGTCTTATGACTGCTGCATCAGACGCGATCCCCTTTGCTCGTTTTCACATGCGACCTCTTCAGCTCTGTATGCTGAACCAGTGGTGCAGGGATTACACAAAGATATCTCAATTAATATCTTTAAAACCGATTGTATGACACTCTCTGACGTGGTGGACAGATCACCATCGTTTAGTTCAGGGGGCTTCTTTTGTTCTTCCGACCTGGACTGTAATTTCAACAGATGCAAGTCTGACAGGTTGGGGAGCTGTTTGGGGGTCTCTGACAGCACAAGGGGTTTGGGAATCTCAGGAGGTGAGATTACCAATCAATATTTTGGAACTCCGTGCAATTTTCAGAGCTCTTCAGTCATGGCCTCTTCTAAAGAGAGAATCGTTCATTTGTTTTCAGACAGACAATGTCACAACTGTGGCATACATCAATCATCAAGGAGGGACTCACAGTCCTCTGGCTATGAAAGAAGTATCTCGAATACTGGTATGGGCGGAATCCAGCTCCTGTCTAGTTTCTGCGGTTCATATCCCAGGTATAGACAATTGGGAAGCGGATTATCTCAGTCGCCAAACGTTACATCCGGGCGAATGGTCTCTTCACCCAGAAGTATTTCTTCAGATTGTTCAAATGTGGGGACTTCCAGAAATAGATCTGATGGCTTCTCATCTAAACAAGAAACTTCCCAGGTATCTGTCCAGATCCAGGGATCCTCAGGTGGAAGCAGTGGATGCATTGTCACTTCCTTGGAAGTATCATCCTGCCTATCTCTTTCCGCCTCTAGTTCTTCTTCCAAGAGTAATCTCCAAGATTCTGAAGGAATGCTCGTTTGTTCTGCTGGTGGCTCCAGCATGGCCTCACAGGTTTTGGTATGCGGATCTTGTCCGGATGGCCTCTTGCCAACCGTGGACTCTTCCGTTAAGACCAGACTTTCTGTTGCAAGGTCCTTTTTTCCATCAGGATCTCAAATCCTTAAATTTAAAGGTATGGAGATTGAACGCTTGATTCTTAGTCAAAGAGGTTTCTCTGACTCTGTGATTAATACTATGTTACAGGCTCGTAAATTTGTATCTAGAAAGATATATTATAGAGTCTGGAAGACTTACATTTCTTGGTGTCTTTCTCATCATTTTTCCTGGCATTCTTTTAGAATTCAGAGAATTTTACAGTTTCTTCAGGATGGTTTGGATAAAGGTTTGTCTGCAAGTTCCTTGAAAGGACAAATCTCTGCTCTTTCTGTTCTTTTTCACAGAAGGATTGCTAATCTTCCTGATATTCATTGTTTTGGACAAGCTTTGGTTCGTATAAAACCTGTTATTAAGTCAATTTCTCCTCCTTGGAGTTTGAATTTGGTTCTGGGGGCTCTTCAAGCTCCTCCGTTTGAACCTATGCATTCTTTGGACATTAAATTACTTTCTTGGAAAATTTTGTTTCTTTTGGCCATCTCTTCTGCCAGAAGAGTTTCTGAATTATCTGCTCTTTCTTATGAGTCTCCTTTTCTGATTTTTCATCAGGATAAGGCGGTGTTGCAAACTTCTTTTACATTTTTACCTAAGGTTGTGAATTCTAACAACATTAGTAGAGAAATTGTGGTTCCTTCATTGTGTCCTAATCCTAAGAATTCTAAGGAGAGATCATTGCATTCTTTGGATGTAGTTAGAGCTTTGAAATATTATGTTGAAGCTACTAAGAAATTCCGAAAGACTTCTAGTCTATTTGTTATCTTTTCCGGTTCTAGGAAAGGTCAGAAGGCCTCTGCCATTTCTTTGGCATGTTGGTTAAAATCTTTAATTCATCATGCTTATGTCGAGTCAGGTAAAACTCCGCCTCAAAGGATTACAGCTCATTCTACTAGGTCGGTTTCTACTTCCTGGGCGTTTAGGAATGAAGCTTCGGTTGATCAGATTTGCAAAGCAGCAACTTGGTCTTCTTTGCATACTTTTACTAAATTCTACCACTTTGATGTGTTTTCTTCTTCTGAATCAGTTTTTGGTAGAAAAGTACTTCAGGCAGCTGTTTCAGTTTGATTCTTCTGCTTATAATTTCAGTTTTTTTTCATTATAAGATTTAAACTTTATTTTGGGTGTGGATTATTTTCAGCGGAATTGGCTGTCTTTATTTTATCCCTCCCTCTCTAGTGAATCTTGCGTGGAAGATCCACATCTTGGGTAGTCATTATCCCATACGTCACTAGCTCATGGACTCTTGCTAATTACATGAAAGAAAACATAATTTATGTAAGAACTTACCTGATAAATTCATTTCTTTCATATTAGCAAGAGTCCATGAGGCCCACCCTTTTTGTGGTGGTTTTGATTTTTTTGTATAAAGCACAATTATTCCAATTCCTTATTTTTTATGCTTTCGCACTTTTTTCTTATCACCCCACTTCTTGGCTATGCGTTAAACTGATTTGTGGGTGTGGTGAGGGGTGTATTTATAGGCATTTTGAGGTTTGGGAAACTTTGCCCCTCCTGGTAGGAATGTATATCCCATACGTCACTAGCTCATGGACTCTTGCTAATAGGAAAGAAATGAATTTATCAGGTAAGTTCTTACATAAATTATGTTTTTGTGTATTTTGACACAATCTTGCCACCTTTAAGTTTGTGAGAAAAAAATAAATATCTGCTTAATAATATGCTAGACCTGGAGGATAAATTTAAGCTATGCCAAGGGAACTTTATTTTTCAGCCCAACTAGCTGAAGTAGAAAGTCATTTTATAATAAGGAACATTTCAAAACAATTTTAATTTCTTCGTAAACTGCAATTTTTTGCAAAACAATTTTGTTACAATTTTTAATTTAATTAAACAATTCACTTTTTCACTGTATATTTTTATTTTGCTATTTAATTTATTTGTTTCATACCATTTTTAAATTAGAATTGTTGTGATCCCTATTGTAATGAATTCATTAACTTCACATACTTTTAATAAACTTTATAATTTACTACTATTATCAAATTTTCTTTGTTTTCTTGGTATCTTTATTTAAAAAAGTAGGACTGTAAACTTAGAAGCCGGATCATTTTTTGATTCAGAACCCTGGGTAGCACTTGCTGATTGGTGGCTACATTTAGCCACCAATCAGCAAGCACTACCCAGGTTCTGAACCAAAAAAGGGCTGGCTCCTATGCTTACATTCCTACTTTTCAAATAAAGATACCAAAAGAATTTAAAAAAATGATAATAAGAGTAAAATAGAAAGTTGTTTAAAATTGTATGCTCTATCTAAATCATTAAAGACAAAAATGTGCGTTTCATATCCCTTTAAAGGGATATGAAACCCATTTTTTTTGTTTCATAATTCAGATAGAACATACAATATTACAAAAAAGTTTTCAATTTACTTCTATTATCAAATGTTGCTCTGTTCTCCCGTTATTCTTTGTTAAAGAGATATCTAGATAGGTAGAGAGCACATGTCTGGAGCACTACATGACAGGAAATAGTGCTGCCATCTAGTGCTCTTGCTAATATATAACATGTTGTGACTTCTGTAGGCGGAGCCATCAGTCACGCAGCTGGAGCGTGCATGCACTCACTGGTATTGGAGCGTGTTTTACATCGACCGCTGCACCAAATTCCTTGGCCGGTGAAGTTTGCCCCGGCTAGGATCCTCAATCACACCAATTGTGGCTGATGCTGGCATTTTAGGAAGTCTGACAAATGGTGTGAGACCGGTTTACCACGGCCGCGGCTTACCTCTAGCCAGAGTAAAGGGCCCAACATCTACTGAGAAACCACAAAGAGGTGACGTTGGGGACTACCTGGTGACACAGCCACTCTGGTCCACAAAGCTTGTGGCCCAGGATACTAAAGTGGATCTTGAGGTACTAGAAGCGGCATCACTGGGAAGACCAGGCTGTGAGGATAAAGAAGCTCAACATAGGGGAAGCTACCACTCCTGTATCCGGCAGTGAATTCCCTAGCTAAGGTCCCTGAAGCCCCTCTCTACAGGGCGGAAAAATTGGACTGTTCTAATCCAGAAAGGAAACCACAAGTATTCTGGCTTGTTCTTGGGCTGACAGCTAATTATTATACTTGCAGTCACACTTTTGCAGATTCTGTTTTTTTGTAAGAGTCTACCTCTAAGTAAAAAGCTTTTGGGCCTAAATGTATCACAACTGTAAAATAACAACCTCCTCTGTGTGCACTACTTATAGCTCATAATAATCTGGGTATGGAAGCAGAGGAGATTCAAGCACTAAAAGCAGCTAAAAAATCTGGATAATCCATAAGATCAAAAGGGGGAATAGGAGCACTTCCTAAGTGGCCATCAGATAACCCAATACTGGGTACTTTTTCACCGTAACCGCTACCTGAATGGTGGAAGGCCCCTTCTGGAACTGAACATCCCACGACTACCTGCATTGAAGTTTTACCCCAAAATAACATAATTGCGGCAGACATAAAGCTTGGAGTTGCTTTAGAGACTATGTAAAGACTGTTGACTTGCTACTTGCTTACTTGTCTCAACAGGACAATCGGCTCATAGATAAAGTCTATCAGTCTAGCAGCCTTCTTGTAGTGGCAGTATTGTATTAATTGTAAATACATTTAAAAAACGGGACTGCAGCAAAAGGAATTTATGTGAGAGTAAATGTGATTCCATGCAAGAAAAATAAATACCTATATAGACATATTACAGTAGTATATCTAATTGTTATATACAGTATCTGTATAGGTTCCTACAAGAGAACTTGATTACAACAATCCTATTGCATAGTAATATTTTGCAGAGATAATCTTTGAATTTGAAGAGTTGCATATTCATTTGATTCACAAATACAATATTTGAGTGCACACCTTGAGATTCAGTGTGCTTTTCCTATACCTATGCCTATACTGGTCTCCTATACTAAAAAAGTGCTCAAATAAGGTTGCTTTTGGTAATAAGGTATGAGTGGCTAGGATAGCACATACAGTGGGGAAAAAAGTATTTAGTCAGCCACCAATTGTGCAAGTTCTCCCACTTAAGAAGATGAGAGAGGCCTGTAATTTTCATCATAGGTATACCTCAACTATGAGAGACAAAATGTGGAAACAAATCCAGACAATCACATTGTCTGATTTGGAAAGAATTTATTTGCAAATTATGACCTAGATTTGGAGTTTGGCGTTAGCCGTGAAAACCAGCGTTAGAGGCTCCTAACGCTGGTTTTAGGCTACCGACGGTATTTGGAGTCACTCAAAATAGGGTCTAACGCTCACTTTTCATCCGCGACTTTTCCATACCGCAGATCCCCTTACGTCAATTGCGTATCCTATCTTTTCAATGGGATCTTTCTAACTCCGGTATTTAGAGTCGTTTCTGAAGTGAGCGTTAGACATCTAACGACAAAACTCCAGCCGCAGGAAAAAAGTCAGTAGTTAAGAGCTTTCTGGGCTAACGCCGGTTTATAAAGCTCTTAACTACTGTACTCTAAAGTACACTAACACCCATAAACTACCTATGTACCCCTAAACCGAGGTCCCCCCACATCGCCGACACTCGAATAATTTTTTTTAACCCCTAATCTGCCGACCGCCACCTACGTTATCCTTATGTACCCCTAATCTGCTGCCCCTAACACCGCCGACCCCTGTATTATATTTATTAACCCCTAACCTGCCCCCCACAACGTCGCCTCCACCTACCTACACTTATTAACCCCTAATCTGCCGACCGCAAAGCGCCGCCACCTACATTATCCTTATGTACCCCTAATCTGCTGCCCCTAACACCGCCGACCCCTATATTATATTTATTAACCCCTAATCTGCCCCCCTCAACGTCGCCTCCACCTGCCTACACTTATTAACCCCTAATCTTCCGACCGGACCTGAGCGCTACTATAATAAAGTTATTAACCCCTAATCCGCCTCACTAACCCTATCATAAATAGTATTAACCCCTAATCTGCCCTCCCTAACATCGCCGACACCTAACTTCAATTATTAACCCCTAATCTGCCGACCGGAGCTCACCGCTATTCTAATAAATGTATTAACCCCTAAAGCTAAGTCTAACCCTAACACTAACACCCCCCTAAGTTAAATATAATTTAAATCTAACGAAATGAATTAACTCTTATTAAATAAATTATTCCTATTTAAAGCTAAATACTTACCTGTAAAATAAATCCTAATATAGCTACAATATAAATTATAATTATATTATAGCTATTTTAGGATTTATATTTATTTTACAGGTAACTTTGTATTTATTTTAACCAGGTACAATAGCTATTAAATAGTTAAGAACTATTTAATAGCTAAAATAGTTAAAATAATTACAAATTTACCTGTAAAAGAAATCCTAACCTAAGTTACAATTAAACCTAACACTAGACTATCAATAAATTAATTAAATAAACTACCTACAATTATCTACAATTAATCTAACACTACACTATCAATAAATTAATTAAATACAATTGCTACAAATAAATACAATTAAATAAACTAGCTAAAGTACAAAAAATAAAAAAGAACTAAGTTACAAAAAATAAAAAAATATTTACAAACATAAGAAAAATATTACAACAATTTTAAACTAATTACACCTACTCTAAGCCCCCTAATAAAATAACAAAGCCCCCCAAAATAAAAAAATGCCCTACCCTATTCTAAATTACTAAAGTTCAAAGCTCTTTTACCTTACCAGCCCGGAACAGGGCCCTTTGCGGGGCATGCCCCAAGAAATACAGCTCTTTTGCCTGTAAAAAAAAACATACAATACCCAAGCCCCCCAACATTACAACCCACCACCCGCATACCCCTAATCTAACCCAAACCCCCCTTAAATAAACCTAACACTAAGCCCCTAAAGATCATCCTACCTTGTCTTCACCTCACCGGGTATCACACCGATCCGTCCAGAAGAGCTCCTCCGATTTAGCTTTAAATAGGAATAATTTATTTAATAAGAGTTAATTAATTTCGTTAGATTTAAATTATATTTAACTTAGGGGGGTGTTAGTGTTAGGGTTAGACTTAGCTTTAGGGGTTAATACATTTATTAGAATAGCGGTGAGCTCCAGTCGGCAGATTAGGGGTTAATGTTTGAAGTTAGGTGTCGGCGATGTTAGGGAGGGCAGATTAGGGGTTAATACTATTTATGATAGGGTTAGTGAGGCGGATTAGGGGTTAATAACTTTATTATAGTAGCGCTCAGGTCCGGTCGGCAGATTAGGGGTTAATAAGTGTAGGCAGGTGGAGGCGACGTTGTGGGGGGCAGATTAGGGGTTAATAAATATAATATAGGGGTCGGCGATGTTAGGGCAGCAGATTAGGGGTACATAAGGATAATGTAAGTAGCGGCGGTTTACGGAGCGGCAGATTAGGGGTTAATAATAATATGCAGGGGTCAGCGATAGCGGGGGCGGCAGATTAGGGGTTAATAAGTGTAAGGTTAGGGGTGTTTAGACTCGGGGTACATGTTAGAGTGTTAAGTGCAGACGTAGGAAGGGTTACCGCATAGCAAACAATGGGGCTGCGTTAGGAGCTGAACGCGACTTTTTTGCAGGTGTTTTTTTTTTTTTCAGCTCAAACAGCCCCATTGTTTCCTATGGGGGAATCGTGCACGAGCACGTTTTTGAGGCTTGAGAGTTGAAGCTGCGTTAAAAATGCTCTACGATCCTTTTTTGGAGCCTAACGCAGCCTTTATGTGGTCTCTCAATACCAGATTTATTTTTATGGTGCGGCCAGAAAAAAGCCGGCGTTAGTTTTTCGGGTCGTTACCGACAAAACTCCAAATCTAGCCATATGGTTGAAAATAAGTATTTGGTCAATATCAGAAGTTCATCTCAATACTTTGTTAAATATCCTTTGTTGGCAATGACAGAGGTCAAACATTTTCTATAAGTCTTCACAAGGTTGTCACACACTGTTGCTGGTATGTTGGCCCATTCCTGCATGCAGATCTCCTCTAAAGCAGTGATGTTTTGGGGCTGTCGCTGGGCAACATAGACTTTCAACTCCCTCCAAAGGTTTTCTATGGGGTTGAGATCTGGAGACTGGCTAGGCCACTCCAGGACCTTGAAATGCTTCTTACGAAGCCACTCCTTCATTGCCCAGGCAGTGTTTCTGTGATCATTGTCATGCTGAAAGACCCAGCCACGTTTCATCTTCAATGCCCTTGCTGATGGAAGGAGGTTTGCACTCAAAAATCTCTCGATACATGGCCCCATTCATTCTTTCATGTACATGGATCAGTCGTCCTGTTCCCTTTGCAGAGAAACAGTCCCAAAGCATGATGTTGTCACCCCCATGCATCACAGTAGGTATGGTGTTATCTCTCCTCCAAACACGACAAGTTGTGTTTCTACCAAACAGTTCTACTTTGGTTTCATTTGACCATATGACATTCTCCCAATCCACTTCTGGATCATCCAAATGCTCTCCAGCATACTTCAGACGGGCCCGGACATGTACTGGCTTAAGCAGGGGGACACGTCTGGCACTGCAGGATCTGAGTCCCTGGCGGCGTAGTGTGTTACTGATGGTAGCCTTTGTTACGTTGGTCCCAGCTCTCTGCAGGTCATTCACTAGGTCCCCCGTGTGGTTCTGGCATGTTTGCTCACCGTTCTTGTGATCATTTTGACCCCACAGGTGAGATCTTACGTGGAGCCCCAGATCGAGGGAGATTATCAGTGGCCTTGTATGTCTTCCATTTTCTAATTATTGCTCCCACAGTTGATTTCTTTACACCAAGCTGCTTGCCTATTGCAGATTCAGTCTTCCCAGCCTGGTGCAGGTCTACAATTTTGTTTCTGGTGTCCTTCGACAGCTCTTTGGTCTTCACCATAGTGGAGTTTGGAGTGTGACTGTTTGAGGTTGTGGACAGGTGTCTTTTATACTGATAACAAGTTCAAACAGGTGCCATTAATACAGGTAATGAGTGGAGGATAGAGGAGCCTCTTAAAGAAGAAGATACAGGTCTGTGCGAGCCAGAAATCTTGCTTGTTTGTAGGTGACCAAATACTTATTTTCCACCATAATAATAAATTCTTTCCAAATAAATTCTTTCCAAATCAGACAATGTGATTGTCTGGATGTGTTTCCACATTTTGTCTCTCATAGTTGAGGTATACCTATGATGAAAATTACAGGCCTCTCTCATCTTCTTAAGTGAGAGAACTTGCACAATTAGTGGCTGACTAAATACTTTTTTCCCCACTGTATATGCTGGGGTGACATAGAAATGGTGCATTAATTACATTGATATGCTAATTAGTTCATAAAGTAACCACTTGTTTCCAACTACGATTGTACACGGTTTAAAGGTTTAATCCTGGAAATATAGCTTGGTGTATTTAGTTATATTTATGTACACACTGGTCCATCAAATAGACAAAATATTTAATTAAGATTATGTATTACAATAAGCTATATGTGCGGCAGATAACCCACACATGATAAGGTAGTATATGAGTTGGTGGTATAAAAGTAGTCGATTTCTGTTCAGTCTATATTGATTCATTTCAGTTACTAAATGTGATTTTATTTGGATTTTATATCAAAAGGTTTTCACTTTACTGTATAACTGCGCATTATACTAGAAGTTGGCAGAAATATCTACACAATGTGGACTAGGCTCTGATCCTGGGGCGGCTAACCTTAGCACATATTTAATTTTGAGTGGCATAAAAGCCCATATTACACTCACATTCACATAGGTAAACACATTATTATTATGCACTGTTAAGCTGACACACTCCCAACTGGAGATATATGTGTATGCTTTTCTGTTTTTCTCTTTTTGTCTTTTTAGCCTGATCTTCTCTTTCACTCACACCCAATCACGTAAACACTTTTGTTTGTTTCTTAAGGTGTCTCTCACACATGCATGGAAAAATGTGTTAAAGTTGGATTACCCGTCAAGCCGCCCAAACTAAAAGAAAAGAAAAATCGTAACATTGTTGCAAAACTGCTATCACATAGTGCTGCAGACACATGCATGCTCCTGAACTTACCTTCCTGCTTTTCAACAAAGGATAACAAGAAAATTAAGACAAATTGATCATAGAAGTAAAATGTAAAGTTGTTTAAAATTGTAATGCTCTATCTGAATCATGAAAGAAAAAATTGGGGTTTTATGTTCCTTTAATAGAAGAGAACACCACTTTCTGAGACACATTGAGGCCTATTTATCAAGCCGTCAACCGCAAATACGCTGGAATTTCACAGCGTAATTGTGGCGAGCCTGATTCCCCTTAGTTATCAAAGCCTACAGACAGGCAAAAGTTGAAATCTGTGATGTAACATACAATCCACCGGTCTCAGTCCATCACAGATCAATGCTTATGTCATTACAGATGTTCCGAATGCAATTTCAGCACTATCTGACTACTTTTACTAGTTAACAAATATCTAGCAGGTACGCTTGCCACTATTCCGGCCTAGCGTACCTGGTTTTCAATCCGCCACCCTGGAGGCGGCGGATGCCATAGGAATCAATGGGAGTCTGAAAGCAGTAAAAGCTTATGTTTGCTGCTGCCCGATATCCCATTGATTCCTATGGGAAAATAAAAGTTATGTTTACACCTAACACCCTAACATGTACCCCGAGTCTTAACACCCCTAATCTGCCGCCCCCTACACCGACGCCACCTACATAATGTTATTAACCCCTAATCTACCGCCTGACACCGCTGCCACCTACATTATACTTATTATCCCCTAATCTACCGCCCCAACACCGACGCCACCTACATAAAGTTATTAACCCCTATTCTGCCGCTCCTGGACCACGCCGCCACCTACATAAAATTATTAACCCCTATCCTGCTGCTCCTGGAGCCCACTGCAACTAAATAAATGTATTAACCCCTAAGCCCCTGGCCTCACACATAACTAGCACTTACTAAACCTATTAACCCCTAAACCGCTATCCCCCCACATCGTCATAAACTAAATTAACCTATTAACCCCTAAATCTAACAACCCGCTAACTTTACATTAAATATTAACTCATCCCTATCTTATACAAAATTTTTACTTACATTTAGATTTAAATTAAACTATATTAAACTAATAATTAATCTATCCTAACTATTATACTAAAATTACATTAAACTATAAATTAAATTAACTATATTATATATTTAAACACCTAACCCTACTCAAATAATTTAAATCTACAATAAAAAATTACAAAGTTACAAAAAACTAACAACTAAGTTACAAAAAATAACAAACACTAAGTTATAAAAAAATAAACAATAAGTTACACAAAATAAATGATCAAATATTTAAACTAATTACACTTAATGTAAGAGCCCTATGAAAATAACCCCCCCCCCCAATATAAAAAAACCCTAACCTACAATAAACCACCAATGGCCCTTAAAAGTGCCTTTTGTGGGGCATTGCCCCAAATAAATCAGCTCTTTTACCTGTAAATAAAAAATACAAACAACCCCCCCAACAGTAAAACCCACCACCCACACAACCAACCCCCCCAAATAAAAACCTAAATAAAAAAACTGGAGACTGGATAAAGAGGTACACTAAGCGCCTACTGTAGGATGACCCTTAGCTCAGATAAAATGACCCCTATTGGTCAGAGAAAAAATGGAAAATCAGGAACATATCAGAGCGCCAACTAGTGGTGGCGGGGTCCAAATGAAACCATATATAAGGCTCCACAGAATAGTTGAAAGATACAATTTATTCAAATAAAAACAGCTATTACATAAAAGCTTGGATACTTAATACAATGTTAATAATAGCAGAATAAATGTTACATACAATGGTAAAATTTATTTGCAATGTAAAAACTCATGGATCCATGTGTTAACAATAAACAATACAAACAATGAACAAAAAATATATAAAATATTGCACAATGGCTTGATATATTGGTCCAAACGGTTTATAGGCAAGACACTGAATTACGATCCACAGCCAGATAGATTGTGAAAAATTCTCCCTTATTTGAACCTGATGTATAGTGTGAAAGCAAGATAAAAAAATCTAAAACGAAATGTGCATCTAACATAGTGTGTGGAGCTGAAAAATACTCCTATAGGAGAATGCGAGGATTGAATAAATCAGATTACAATGCCTCTATGGTGCACTACGGGACCGGTTGGGTCCCGGGAGAATATAACCGGTGATTAATCCGCTCTGTAAAAATGATAGATTGGATTCCTCTATGAAATAATGAAATAAACAGAGTCACCTAGATGAATCAGGTGTGGTGCTGAGTAGATAAAATAACTAATATGTGTTAAACTTAAACTTAAATGGCGTGACTTAAATCTATTAAGGATAAGAACACATAGGCAAGTTGAATACAAAAATACAAATGTGTAACATGAGCACCAATATGAATGTGCTGAAAAAAATATATAAAAAATCTATAAAAAAAGCCGTTAAAAGTATGTGTATAAACACACACTGCAAAAGGAGGGGCAATCTCTTGCCTCTAAACAAATGTCAGTGACGAAAAAAATGTCAATAACAAAAAAATAAAAACATAAAAATAACAATCTCAAAAAAGTGTGCTTAGTGAGCAAAAAAATGACAGCTGATCAAATGGTGCAATGCAGTCTTTCCTAATACAGTTTGTGAAGATATTGGACAGCAGATAGTGAGGTTCACAGAAGAAGATGACTTTAACCCAATCCAAAGCAAAATTTGTATGCTCCAAACAAGTGTAAACAATCCCAAAGTCAGTGGTTTGTAGTAGTAGTTTCTTAAGAGTTCCGGTTTATTGATATTAGGCTCTTCGTATGGTTTCTAATCTAAATCAATATCAGCTACGGTTATAATCTTTATGATTATAATGTCTCAATGTTTGTGAACTATACGAGGCAAGCAAGATGGTCTTTTTTAACAAAACAAACCACCCCGATTTTTCTGTGTCACGCCTCTATAATTGGCTAAATTTGGAGGTGTGTAGCAAATAAGATTCACTATTGGCTCTTATCAAGGTGTGTGAAAAAGAACAACAGGCATCTGATTGAGTAGTCCTAGATGCCAAAAATCGGACACTTATTTGTCAGCGTTAGCGTGAATACACTTAACCATTTATCAATGGACAAGGAAAATAAAACAGTTTCTCTTTTTTTCTTTTTGCTGCTTATGTCTATCCATTCTTTAGAAAAGGTTTCCTCAATTTATAAATTTGAAAATGTAAAAATTTTAAAATTTTAAAATTTTTGTAAATTTAAAAATAAAAAACAATGATAAAACACTTAGATATATTTCCGATTGTCCCGAAAAATTCTTAGTGTAAATTAATGAGGGGGTTATATGTATATAAATTTGTAAAATTTAGAAATCTTAGCACTAAACTACTTAATTTGTTTTAATATTACAATAAACCAAATCCATGCAATTAATTACTGTTTTAACCTAGAGAAATTAACCCTTTGGTATTAGAAATTCCAGGTCTTATTATAAAAATGTTACCTTCACAACTAGATCAACCAAAGAACTTAATCTCAGTAGGTCTTATTCGTAACTCCTGCTAATACGACCAGATTATCTGGGTTGCCTAACTTAGCCTACATGGGACAGTCACAGATATCCAGCACAGGGAATGTATCAAAGTGTGCCAGCAACATTGTTCCTGCCAGAACCCAACAATATAGCATAAACAGAGATGAAGCAGCACCACCAATTTCTTTCTTCAAGTTGCTTTATTCAGCTTGAGGAGTAGCCAGACCAAAAAATCAAACAACAACGTTTCAGACACAGTCCTTAGTCATGCATGGCTAAACTATACATAGAATCATCCTTAAAAACCATATAAGCCACACCCACACACCTGTAAAGCTGCACATTTCAAATTAACCCCTTACATCCTAATTTAGGTACACAGGTAAATGTCAGCAAAGTTATACATTGCAATATCATTAAAGTTAAACACAGCAACTTCATATACATTGGAATACAATTGTGTATACCTATACATCAAGAAAAAAAGCAGAACAAAATCCACAGTCATCTGTAATAGAAGAAAAAGAAACAATTAAACAACATTGTGCATAATCAGAAATGAATTAAAGGCACACAGATAGGTCAAAATCCCTATTCATCCCATTTGGGTATAATGTCCCCAACTTATTAATCCAAAACATTTCTCTGCTCTTAAGGATTTTAACCCTATTCCCACCCCTTCTAGGAATAGGAATATGCTCTAAAACTTGGAATCTTAACTGATTAAGATTATGTCAAGCAGACAAAAAATGACAAGCTACTGGGGCATCTAATTTCTTATTCCTAATGCTGCTCTTGTGCTGAACAATACGTTCACGGATACTACGGGTGGTCTCCCCGACGTACCCCAATCCACATGGACACTTAATCATATACACCACATATTCTGTATTGCATGTAAAATAATCCTTAATAGAAAATATATGTCCAGTCCTAGGATGGCTAAAGGTGGGGCCTTTAATCATACTGTTGCAGTTAGAGTAACCAAGGCATGGGAAATTCCCCCAATGTTTCTTGCGTATATAGCTCTGAACCCCCCTCTTTTTAAGGGGGCAATATCTGCTCTAACAAGTGAATCTTTAAAATTTCTGCCTCTTTTATAGGCAGGCATAAAAGGTTCGCTAAATTCTAAAACATCAGATTCACAAGTCTGCAAAACATGCCAATGTTTCAATAAAAATTTTTGTACTTTCAGACTTAAAGACGAATATTGGCTAATAAAGACCAATCTATCAGACTTTTCTTTCTCATTTTCCACATTATTTTTCTTAATTAAAAGGGACTGTCTGGATGTGGCAAGAGCATTCCTTAACTCTGTCTCAATTAAATCCTTAGGGTAACCCCTTGCTAGAAACCGATCACCCATCTCCCTCAGTCTTATTTCAGCAAGATTTTCATTTGACACAATACGTCTTACCCGAAGGAATTGGCTTCTAGGTAAAGATCTGAGAAGAGATGGAGGGTGGGCACTGGTGTAATGGAGGAGGGTATTGCAATCTGTCTCTTTCTTATACAAATCTACAGATAGACCCTGTGAAGTCTTTGATACACGAGTGTCAAGAAAAACCACACTCTCCCCACTCCACACCAGTTTGAATTTAATCCTACTAGTAGCAGAATTCAAATCATTAATACATTTCTCCAGGGTTCCAATGTCGCCCAACCATACGCCAAAAATGTCATCTATATAGCGCCACCAAGTGGCGCCATACAATAAAAATAATGGATGATTATAAACAAAATTTTCCTCAAAAGTATTCATATAGATGTTGGCGTATGTAGGGGCGACATTGGAACCCATGGCGGTCCCTTGGAGTTGTAGGTAATAATCATCACCAAATAGAAAATAGTTACAACATAATACAATCCTTAACAACTGGATTAAAAATTCTTGTTGCAATGGTGAAAAACTAGAGTCTTGACTCAAAACCTTGGTGACCGCACCAATACCTGCCTCATGAGAGATGGAGGTATACAAAGATGCTACATCCAGACTAAAAAGTATGCCCCTGTTTCCATCAATAGACAGGTTCTGCAGTTTAACTATAAAATCACTTGTATCCTGAATATAGGAATTAGATAATACAAGGGGTCTCAAAGCTCTATCCAAAAAAATTGAAACCTTAGATAAAATAGAGCCCATTCCAGCTACAATGGGGCGTCCAGGGGGACAAGTTAAACACTTATGCACTTTAGGGAGTGTATATAAAACAGGAGTAACAGCCTCTGATTCTAAAAGAAATTTTGCAATGTCTTTCTCTATTACTCCATTTTTTATTGCAATGTTAACACATCCCTCAACCTCTTTTTGGATGTTAAATACTTAGTTTATAGGCAATTTCTTATACACATCAGTATCTGATAATTGTGTTTTGATTTTATTTACATAAAATTCCTTGTCCATAAGTACAATTGCACCTCCCTTATCCGCCCCCTTAATGATGAGCTGTTTGTTATTTTTTAACCCATTCAGTGACATCAACTCTTTTTTAGATAAACCTTGTCCCACAGGGCTCTTTTTCCGTTTACCATAGTGTTTTCTACACATGTCAGCCACATCATTATCAACCAGTTTGATAAAACTCTGGACCCCAGCACCTACCTGTGTAGGGGTAAATGTACTTTTATTAAATAACCCAAACTTTTTTAATTTCAACATTTGCATAGCATTAATGTCAACATTACTCACTGTTGTTTCTGGAGAAGAATGGGATACACTTGTAAAGAAACTTTTTAGCTTAATAGTCCAAAAGAACCGATATAGATCTTTTTGTAGTTCTAGATAGTCATAGTCCTGTTGACAGCAATAGGAAAGTCCTTTATTCAGGACTGTTAACTCATCATTTGTGACTCGTACCTGAGAGATGTTAAGTATTGCCTGTTGCTGCTGCGTGTCATCACAAGGCGTCCCCCTCTTCCTCTGTTCTTCCTCTGCTGGAACGCTGCTGTCATACTTGTGTCGCCTGTGTTTGCGGCCCCCACGGGGTTTCCTGAGGTCTCGAGGTCGGATTACCCCGACATCGATTCAGACGATGACCCCTGAGGGCTAGAGCGCCCGCTTCCTCCACGCGTGCGCCTGCGTCTGTACCCTGAACCGGAAGTGCCACTTGTTCTGCCGGACGGATCCCGTCCCCACCGGTATACCGTTCCGGTTGTGTAGTCCTTCTCGTCCCGTGAGTCATGTATGGCTAAACTATACATAGAATCATCCTTATGTGCAGCTTTACAGGTGTGTGGGTCTGGCTTATATGGTATTTAAGGATGATTCTATGTATAGTTTAGCCATACATGACTAAGGACTGTGTCCGAAACGTTGTTGTTTGATTTTTTGGTCTGGCTACTCCTCAAGCTGAATAAAGCAACTTGAAGAAAGAAATTGGTGGTGCTGCTTCATCTCTGTTTATGCTATATTGTTGGGTTCTGGCAGGAACCTTTTTGCTGGCACACATTGATACATTTATAAAGAAATCACTTAGCGCCTACTACTAAATGAACCCCTAACTCTGATGGGTGACCCCTAGTGGTCAGAATCGTTTAAGGAAAATCAGAAAATATCAAAGCGCCAGCTGACCGGCAGGGTTCAAAAATGTGAAACCTATTCCTTCACAGTAAAGTTAAAACAAAGTGGTTTATTTAAAACAATATTAAAATATTAATACATTAAAACATAGCTTCTCGGCACCTTTTGGACAATCTCATAAAGGTGTAAAGCAGTTAGTGTTCCTAAGGCAGATGGTGAACAAATTCGGTTTACATATAGTGGATTATCTTACATACATCCACATGTTACAATTAACAATAAAACAATAAAAGGTGCCTTCGAGATGAACAATAAAACAAATGGTCCTATAGCAGTGTTACCTGTTGTAATTATGGATAACTTAAGTAGGGTAACTTAGAAACATCCAGAAATAAATAAACTCTCCTATAGCAGTGCTACCTACTATACTTATCAGACCGGTTTATAGTTTATACAATAAAGCATACGGTTTTGTGACAATGTTCCCTGCTAGAATTCTTACACAGTTCGAAACAGACCGGTTAGGGATATCTCTAATACGGTTATATTCAAAATTGCTTTTACACACAGATATAACCAGAGCAGTTTTATCCCTCTGGAGATATATTTCTAAACAAGTTGAAAGTGGGCTATGGCCCCAAAACGTACTAGTTCCTTTGTTGCTTTTAGCTGAAAGAATAGAACCGATCTACTGTACCTCACAAGGATCAGTGACCGTTCTCCGCTAGCGGGATGAAAAGAGGATGTGTGCTAAATACACGCTAATTATGTGACAAAATAATTCGTGAAAAAGTTAGAATAAACAGTTTAAATTAGAAAATTTGATTGGTGCTAATTAACAAATCCCAGATGCAAAGAAGCAAAAAACTATACAGATAATTCAAAAATTAGTGATACTAGTAAACAATGTGAGACGATATTTCTAACCAAAAATTCGGCAGTGAAAAAAGGTGTATAAAAATCAAAACTTTAAAACACAGATGTCTCCCAAATAATAAAGTGTACTTCAGAGGATTCCTCAGATATCACTAGTGACCAGCAGGATTACAGCCGACAAAAAAATAACAAATAACAAATATGGTAAATCCGTAAATAGTCAGTATTAAAGTATTCCAGGTTACGATAATCCCTCTTTCTGTGGTTTGAAAGTCTGTAGTTTAACAGTCTATGTGAGGTATTTATTGCCTGTAGTGGGGATTGGGCTTCAGCGTCACTAGACAATTTTCAGCTCCAGCGTCACCCAGGTTTATATTCCTTCTGCCGAAAGAAATAATAATAGTGCAGATGGTTTTTAAAACAAATGAATGAATTGAAATGAATTGAAATGCTACTCACCAGTCGACGCGTTTCGGTCAAACATAGACCTTTTTCAAGACTCGAAAAAAGTCTATGTTTGACCGAAATGCGTCGACTGGTGATTAGCATTTCAATTCATTCATTTGTTTTAAAAACCATCTGCACTATTATTATTATTTCTTTCGGCAGAAGGAATATAAACCTGGGTGACGCTGGAGCTGAAAATTGTCTAGTGACGCTGAAGCCCAATCCCCGCTACAGGCAATAAATACCTCACATAGACTGTTAAACTACAGACTGTCAAACCACAGAAAGAGGGATTATCGTAACCTGGAATACTTTAATACTGACTATTTACGGATTTACCATATTTGTTATTTGTTATTTTTTTGTCGGCTGTAATCCTGCTGGTCACTAGTGATATCTGAGGAATCCTCTGAAGTACACTTTATTATTTGGGAGACATCTGTGTTTTAAAGTTTTGATTTTTATACACCTTTTTTCACTGCCGAATTTTTGGTTAGAAATATCGTCTCACATTGTTTACTAGTATCACTAATTTTTGAATTATCTGTATAGTTTTTTGCTTCTTTGCATCTGGGATTTGTTAATTAGCACCAATCAAATTTTCTAATTTAAACTGTTTATTCTAACTTTTTCACGAATTATTTTGTCACATAATTAGCGTGTATTTAACACACATCCTCTTTTCATCCCGCTAGCGGAGAACGGTCACTGATCCTTGTGAGGTACAGTAGATCGGTTCTATTCTTCCAGCTAAAAGCAACAAAGGAACTAGTACGTTTTGGGGTCATAGCCCACTTTCAACTTGTTTAGAAATATATCTCCAGAGGGATAAAACTGCTCTGGTTATATCTGTGTGTAAAAGCAATTTTGAACATAACCGTTTTAGAGATATCCCTAACCGGTCTGTTTCGAACTGTGTAAGAATTCTAGCAGGGAACATTGTCACAAAACCGTTTGCTTTATTGTATAAACTATAAACCGGTCTGATAAGTATAGTAGGTAGCACTGCTATAGGAGAGTTTATTTATTTCTGGATGTTTCTAAGTTACCCTACTTAAGTTATCCATAATTACAACAGGTAACACTGCTATAGGACCATTTGTTTTATTGTTCATCTCGAAGGCACCTTTTATTGTTTTATTGTTAATTGTAACATGTGGATGTATGTAAGATAATCCACTATATGTAAACCGAATTTGTTCACCATCTGCCTTAGGAACACTAACTGCTTTACACCTTTATGAGATTGTCCAAAAGGTGCCGAGAAGCTATGTTTTAATGTATTATTATTTTAATATTGTTTTAAATAAACCACTTTGTTTTAACTTTACTGTGAAGGAATAGGTTTCACATTTTTGAACCCTGCCGGTCAGCTGGCGCTTTGACACCTTGATACATTCCCTGTGATGGATATCTGTGACTGTTTTATTGTGACTACTGCCTTCCTTGCACGGGAATATGGAAACTATACAGGAGAATAATGAGCCTAAGACCTTTGGTTATTCTGATATGGAAGCCGCCAGGATCACTACTCTGACCCGGGGCTCCAGAGACATTTTAAAATCTTCACCCACACAAACTGTGAGTAAGAAATTGGAGCATTTGGAAACGAAACATGTGGCATTTGAATTACATGTGGTAACATTAACTGAGTACCACAGAGTGAAGCGTATACCAAGAGGGTTGAGATTACATCTACGCCCCACGCTGATGCAAGACAATGTGGAATACTGCAATAAATTCGAGATGATATTAAATAAATGTTCTTTTGACATAATGGTCCTGACAGTTGAATGTCTGCAGAGAGAGATTGAGAACCAAGGCACACAAATCGACATCATAAAGCAGGAACTTACAGATAACTTACCCCTTGAAGAAATGGAGCAGCTGCTTAAAAACCTGGATGAGCAGATTAAAGAACTTAAGCATACCATCCAGGAATGAAAGAAAAAGAAATTCTCACGGGACGAGGAGGACTACACAACCGGAACGGTATACCGGTGGGGAAGGGATCCGTCCGGAAGAACAAGTGGCACTTCCGGTTCCAGGTACAGACGCAGGCGCACGAGCGGAGGAAGCGGGCGCTCTAGCCCTCAGGGGTCATCGTCTGAATCGATGTCGGTGGAATCCGACCTGGAGGCCTCAGGAAACGCCGTGGGGGCCGCAAACACAGGCAACAAAAGTATGACAGCAGCGTTCCAGCAGAGGAAGAACAGAGGGAGAGGGGGACGCCGTGTGATGACACGCAGCAGCAACAGGCAATAATTAACATCTCTCAGGTACGAGTCACAAATGATGAGTTAACAGTCCTGAATAAAGGACTTTCCTATTGCCCTCAACAGGACTATGACTATCTAGAACTACAAAAAGATCTATATCGGTTCTTTAGGACTATTAAGCTAAAAAGTTTCTTTACAAGTGTATCCCATTCTTCTCCAGAAACAACAGTGAGTAATGTTGACATTAATGCTATGCAAATGTTGAAATAAAAAAAGTTTGGGTTATTTAATAAAAGTACATTTACCCCTACACAGGTAGGTGCTGGGGTCCAGAGTTTTATCAAATTGGTTGATAATGATGTGGCTGACATGTGTAGAAAACACTATGGTAAACGGAAAAAGAGCCCTGTGGGACAAGGTTTATCTAAAAAAGAGTTGATGTCACTGAATGGGTTAAAAAATATCAAACATCTCATCGTTAAGGGGGCGGATAAGGGAGGTGCAATTGTACTTATGGACAAGGAATTTTATGTAAATAAAATCAAAACACAATTATCAGATATTGATGTGTATAAGAAATTGCCTATAAACTAAGTATTTAACATCCAAAAAGAGGTTGAGGGATGTGTTAACATTGCAATAAAAAATGGAGTAATAGAGAACGACATTGCAAAATTTCTTTTAGAATCAGAGGCTGTTACTCCTGTTTTATATACACTCCCTAAAGTGCATAAGTGTTTAACTTCTCCCCCTGGACGCCCCATTGTAGCTGGAATGGGCTCTATTTTATCTAAGGTTTCAATTTTTTTTGGATAGAGCTTTGAGACCCCTTGTATTATCTAATTCCTATATTCAGGATACAAGTGATTTTATAGTTAACTGCAGAACCTGTCTATTGATGGAAACAGGGGCATACTTTTTAGTCTGGATGTAGCATCTTTGTATACCTCCATCTCTCATGAGGCAGGTATTGGTGCGGTCACCAAGGTTTTAAATCAAGACTCTAGTTTTTCACCATTGCAACAAGAATTTTTAATCCAGTTGTTAAGGATTGTATTATGTTGTAACTATTTTCTATTTGGTGATGATTATTACCTACAACTCCAAGGGACCGCCATGGGTTCCAATGTCGCCCCTACATACGCCAACATCTATATGAATACTTTTGAGGAATATTTTGTTTATAATCATCCATTATTTTTATTGTATGGCGCCACTTGATGGCGCTATATAGATGACATTTTTGGCGTATGGCTGGACGACATTGGAACCCTGGAGAAATTTATTAATGATTTGAATACTGCTACTAGTAGGATTAAATTCAAACTGGTGTGGAGTGAGGAGAGTGTGGTTTTTCTTGACACTCGTGTATCAAAGACTTCCCAGGGTCTATCTGTAGATTTGCATAAGAAAAAGACAGATTGCAATACCCTCCTCCATTACACCAGTGCCCACCCTCCATCTCTTCTCAGATCTTTACCTAGAAGCCAATGCCTTCGGGTAAGACGTATTGTCAAATGAAAATCTGGCTGAAATAAGACTGAGGGAGATGGGTGATCAGTTTCTAGCAAGGGGTTACCCTAAGGATTTAATTGAGACAGAGTTAAGGAATGCTCTTGCCACATCTAGACAGTCCCTTTTAATTAAGAAAAATAATGTGGAAAAGGAGAAAGAAAAGTCTGATAGATTGGTCTTTATTAGCCAATATTCTTCTTTAAAGGGACACTGTAACCAAAATTTTTCTTTCGTGATTCAGATTGAGCATGAAATTTTAAGCAACTTTCTAATTTATTCCTATTATCAAATTTTCTTCATTCTCTTGGTATCTTTATTTGAAATGCAAGAATGTAAGTTTAGATGCTTGCCCATTTTTGGTGAACAACCTGGGTTGTCCTTGCTGATTGGTGGATAAATTCATCAACCAATAAAAAAAGTGCTGTCCAGAGTACTGAAACCAAAAAAAAGCTTAGATGTCTTCTTTTTCAAATAATGATAGCAAGAGAACGAAGAAAAATTGAAAATAGGAGTAAATTAGAAAGTTGCTTAAAATTGCATGCTCTTTCTGAATTACAAAAGAAAAAATCTGGGTTTAGTGTCCCTTTAAGTCTGAAAGTACAAAAATTTTTATTGAAACATTGGCATGTTTTGCAGACTTGTGAATCTGATGTTTTAGAATTTAGCAAACCTTTTATGCCTGCCTATAAAAGAGGTAGACATTTTAAAGATTTACTTGTTAGAGCAGATATTGGCCCCCTTAAAAAGAGGGGGGTTCAGAGCTATATAGGCAAGAAAAATTGGGGGAATTTCCCATGCCTTGGTTGCTCTAACTGCAACAGTATGATTAAAGGCCCCACCTTTAGCCATCCTAGGACTGGACATATATTTTCTATTAAGGATTATTTTACATGCAATACAGAATATGTGGTGTATATGATTAAGTGTCCTTGTGGATTGGGGTACGTCGGGGAGACAACCCGTAGTATCCGTGAACGTATTGTTCAGCACAAGAGCAGCATTAGGACTAAGAAATTAGATGCCCCAGTAGCTTGTCATTTTTTGTCTGCTGGACATAATCTTAATCAGTTAAGATTCCAAGTTTTAGAGCATATTCCTATTCCTAGAAGGGGTGGGAATAGGGTTAAAATCCTTAAGAGCAGAGAAATGTTTTGGATTAATACGTTGGGGACATTATACCCAAATGGGATGAATGGGGATTTTGACCTATCTGTGTGCCTTTAATTCATTTTTGATTATGCACAATGTTGTTTAATTTTTTCTTTTTCTTCTATTACAGATGACTGTGGATTTTGTTCTGCTTTTTTCTTGATGTATAGGTATACACAATTGTATTCCAATTTATATGAAGTTGCTGTGTTTAACTTTAATGATATTGCAATGTATAACTTTGCTCACATTTACCTGTGTACCTAAATTAGGATGTAAGGGGTTAATTTGAAATGTGCAGCTTTACAGGTGTGTGGGTGTGGCTTATATGGTATTTAAGGATGATTCTATGTATAGTTTAGCCATACATGACTAAGGACTGTGTCTGAAACGTTGTTGTTTGGTTTTTTGGTCTGGCTACTCCTCAAGCTGAATAAAGCAACTTGAAGAAAGAAATTGGTGGTGCTGCTTCATCTCTGTTTAGCCTACATGGGGGTGGTTAGTCTTAAATATCAGATTGTGAGGCAGTGTTGAGAACATCTAATTTCATATTAGGGAGCTGATATGGCTACTCACCAATAATTAAATGGCATTGGGGGTGTTTTATTGGATGTTATTTTGTACCTAGCATTCATTAATCTAACCAAATGGGGTCGTTGGTACTAGTGTTATAAACACAATAGAAAAGTGAGGGATATTTCTTAAATGATTGTATATTTAATATACAGATAGGAGAGAAAAGGGTGTAATATACAGGTTCTTCTTTATATACCAATAAACTTGGAAGAGTATAATATAGAACTACAATGGAAATTTCCTCACCTCAACATAGAGGGTTTTTATTTTTACAAGGGCAAGTAATTCCTTAAGGTAAAGAGATTAATTGCCCTTATTTGTCATTGTGTATTAAACTTTCATGACTTCGTAAAAGTTTCTTTAGGATGAATCGAGCTGTGAAATGCTAATATGAACAAAAAGAGAGACATGGACAAGAACAAATCAGACTGTGTAGTGTTGATCTGAACATGGAGAGAGACAAGAACATGAATCAGTAGTTTTGATTTGCTATTTTGGTCTCCAATTTTGAGAATCCAATGTGGGCTAAGAGGATCGATTGCTCTAAGCAAAATTGTTTAGTATTAATCTCATAGTTCTTTTATTCAGGTTATTTGAAGTTAGGAGATGAGACAGATTTTCTTTACTATTTTCGTCAGTAGATGTAAAGTTTTCAAGGTCCTTTTATAAATCACTCTAGGTAAGGAAGGTGAGACTGATTTGCCTTATTATTTTCGTCAATAGGTATAAAGATTTCTAATGGCTATAGAAAATTTCAAGGGACTAGTAAAGATAAACATATCCCTTGAAATGTTTCTTTAATTTTAAGTTTCTTTAATTGAGGTTTAGGAGGTGGGACAATTCTTCTTTATTGTTTCGCCCTAAAAGACAGAAAGAGAAGACAACACATTGGGAGTAGAGGAAGACACTATAGATGTACAGTTAATTTTTAGAGAACTGGAAAAATGACTTATTTCCGAGGTAAAATATAAAGGGGAAATATCATTCCTCAAGAAGTGTTTAGAATTAGAAGTCATCCCAAAAGGGCTATTGGTACACAAAGATTGTGCATTCCCACTTTCAGATACTATAGCAGAGAAATGGAAGAATGTGCTAATAGAGACCTCAAAACAGCTAATAAAACTAATTATCGAATATAGAGAAATGCTAATTCTAAATTTAGAAAATTCAAGGCCAGAATGTGAGGATATAGCTGATAAGAAAGACACTCTAGTCAAAAAAGTAAGTAAAATAAAGGATGATAGAATAAAAAAGAAGACTAAGAAACTTATGAGAGAACTAGAGAAGAAAAATAATGAAGAACAGTTCATTTTAGAAATTGAGGAAAACTCAAACGAAAAAAACACATATATGGAAAATGATACCAATGAGTCTGATACATGGACAACAGTAACATATATATATATAAAAAAAAAAAAAAAACTGGAAGAGATAACACTAATTCAAAACATACAGAAATGCAACAACATACCCCCCCCCCTATTTTGGGAACAATAATACATAGGGACAATACACATACAGAACGAACATTTGGATATAACAATCAGAAATACGAGTATAACACTCGTTCACACAATCAGAGACATAACATTTTTTTGATAAACCCATTAGATACAATAGAAACAACTATGGGGGGCCATATACTTTTAATAGGCCTAATAGAAACAATAGAAAGGGGCCATATAATAATCAAAGGTGGGCTAAAGATTACTATGAACAAAGAAAGGAGAGAAGGGGGTATTAAACAAATTCTTATGGAGAAAGAGAATTTGAACATAATTACAGAGGGAGATATGAGCAGAGAAATTGGAAAAACCAAGATTATTTTGAGAGTGACTGGAGAAACCAAAATTACCCGGAAAGACAATATTATCAAGATAGGAGAGACTTCCAACAAAGACAAGACTTTGAAGGAGGAAGACCCTATGAGGGAAAGCCTGACCACTATTTCAAAACTAAAGATGTATATGAAACACCAAGATTGGAAAGAAGACAACAAAAATCAAGAGACAAATCCAACAATGAAAAACCGAAATAATTTAAGAGGATTGAGAAATCTGAAAGACAACCAAATGTCAGAGAAAAAGAGACCAGAGCAAATCCACCAAATATCCCAATACCCCATTCCTCCTCCTCTTCTTCTTTTTTAGAGTTGGATCACCACCATTACAAAGAATGGGAACAAAACCAATCAACAACAAGGGTAAAAAAAAGACCCACAGAGGGAAGGGAGGAGGCGTCAAAATAAGGAAGAAAGAAAATAGAACCGATGACCAAGAGGAAAAAGTGATCGATAAAGGGATATTTAACCTGAGTTCTTATGTACTGAATAAAGATGAGAGATATATCTTAGGACTCAGCTTATCATTTGCACCATCTAGAAGTCTGGACAAGTTTACCACTTTTGTGAACACAAAATAATTCATTAGGAAACTGACTTTAAAAAGGTTTTTTCTCAAATCTCCTCTTGAAAGGATGGGATATGGATTAAAAGAATATGAAAATATATCACAAGAGGACTGTTATAAACATACAGTTCTTAAGCCGAAGTCCACGTTTTACACCTTAACTCACAAAGGGACTGCACTAGAGACCTTCAAGACAATAGTGTGCAGGGAAATACGTGACATTAATCTCAAGAAGCTAAGTTTGAAAAATAAGAATTTATCTGATAAACAATTTCAAACTATTAAACAACTAGTACAAAACCACAGCCTCACCATCAAGCCCGCTGATAAAGGCGGTGGAATTGTGATGATGAATAAAACAGACTATACAAATGAGACAGAAAGGATTCTTAGCGACGAGAACACCTATCAAAGATTGAAAGAAAATCCTGTCAGTATATACATTTGTATTCATTGTTTGTATTTTTTATTGTTAACACATGGATCCATGAGTTTTTACATTGTAATAAATTTTACCATTGTATGTAACATTTATTCTGCTGTTATTAACATTGTATTAAGTATCCAAGCTTTTATGTAATAGCTGTTTTTATTTGAATAAATTGTATCTTTCAACTATCCTGTGGAGTCTAAATATATGGTTTCATTTGGACCCCACCTCCACTAGTTGGCACTCTGATATATTCCTGATTTTCCTAAATAAAAAAAACTATGCTCCCCATTGCCCTGAAAAGGGCATTTGGATGGGCATGGCCCTTAAAAGGGCATTTAGGTCTATTGCTGCCCAAACCCTAAAACTAAAACCCACCCAATACACCCTTAAAAAACCTAACACTAACCCCTGAAGAACCACTTACAGTTTTGAAGAGCCAACATCCATCCTTGGCGAAGCCATGAGATGTCCTCATCGAAGCCAGCAGAAGTCTTCATCCAAGCAGCCGAAGTCTTCATCCAAGATGGCATCTTCTATCTTCATTCATCTGGCGTGGAGTAGCTCCATCTTCAAGACATCCAACGCAGAGCATCCTCTTCTTAAGACGTCTTCTTCGGAATGAAGGTTCCTTTAAATGACATCATCAAAGATGGCGTCCCTTAGATTCCGATTGGCTGATAGAATTCTATCAGCCAATCGTAATTAAGGTTGAAAAAATCCTATTGGCTGTTGCAATCAGCCAATAGGATTGAGCTTGCATTCTATTGGCTATTCCAATCAGCCAATAGAATGCAAGCTCAATCCTATTGGCTGATAGGATCAGCCAATAGGATGAAAGCTCAGTCCTATTGGCTGATTGCAAAAGCCAATATGATTTTTCAACCTTAATTCCGATTGGCTGATAGAATTCTATAAGCCAATGGGAATATAAGTGACACCATGTTGGATGACGTCATTTAAATGAACCTTCATTCCGAAGAAGACGTCGTAATAAGAGGATGCTCCGCGTCGGATGTCTTGAAGACTGAGCCGCTCCGCGCCGGATGTATGAATATAGAAGATGCAGTCTGAGTGAAAACCTCTGCGGGCTTGGATGAAGACTTCGGCCACTTGGATGAAGACTTCTGCCGGCTTCGATGAGGATTTCTCACAGCTTTGTTGAGGATGGATGTCAGCTCTTCAAAACTGTAAGTGGATCTTCAGGGGATAGTGTTAGGTTTCTTAAGGGTTTATTGGGTGGGTTTTAGTTTTAGATTATGGTTTGAGCAGCAATAGAGCTAAATGCCCTTTTAAGGGCAATGCCCATCCAGATGCCCTTTTCAGGGCAATGGGGAGTTTAGGTTTTTTTATTTAGATTTTTATTTGGGGGGGTTGGATGTGTGGGTGGTAGGTTTTACTGTTGGGGGGGTATTTGTATTTTTTATTTACAGGTAAAATAGCTGATTTATTTGGGGCAATGCCCCACAAAAGGCCCTTATAAGGGCTATTGGTAGTATATTGTAGGTTAGGTTTTTTTTATTTGGGTGGGGGCTTTTTATTTTAATAGGGCTCTTAGATTAGGTGTAATTAGTTTAAATATTTGATAATCTATATTTTATTTTGTGTCACTTAGTGTTTGTTATTTTTTGTAACTTAGTTGTTAGTTTTTTGTAACTTTGTAATTTTTTATTGTAGATTTAAATAATTTGAGTAGGGTTAGGTGTTTAAATATACCGTGTAATATAGTTAATTCAATTTGTAGTTTAATGTAATTTTAGTATAATAGTTAGGATAGATTAATTATTAGTTTAATATAGTTTAATGTAATTTTAGTATAATAGTTAGGGTATATTAATTAATAGTTTAATATAGTTTAATGTAATTTTAGTATAATAGTTAGGGTAGATTAATTAATAGTTTAATATAGATTAATTTAAATTTAAAGGTAAGTTTAAATTTATTATAAGATAGGGATGAGTTAATATTTAATATAAAGTTAGCGGGTTGTTAGGTTTAGGGGTTTAATTTAGTTTATGGCGATGTGGGCGGCTGGCAGTTTAGGGGTTAATAGGTTTAGTAATTGGTAGTTGTCATGGTTCTTATTCCAGACCTCCTCTGTCCCTTTAAGGATTCTCAGGTGTCAGCTTTCCAAGGTGATATAAACCCGGTCACGCCCCTTCCACCTTGCTTCAGTATTGTATTGTGTTTGTTAAATGAACTTACCTACTCCCTGCAGGAGCCTGAAATTTAACTACTGGATTTACAGAACCTAACTTATTATTCCATCTGTAACCTCTGCCTTTCAAGCTAATGCTGGGTATCTCTGAAGATCTTAAATTAATTAGGATATAACAACTATACTATACCTACAAGTATTCCTGCTTCCCAGCGCTCACTACTTGATTTCCCCAGAGAGCCGGAGCCCTTCACTGCCGCTCTACTGCCTGCTTCAAAGGAGATTGAACCCGGCAAATCACTAACAGCCGCAACACCTACGGAACCCTCCGGTACTACCACAAACCCGCTACTCAGAAGTCAGCCTCCTTACACATCCTTCCTCGGGGCCTTACCGGATAACAACTCTGCTAACAGCGGTCTGAATCATCAACGCTGCACACGCTTCTCACAGCGTCTCTTCACAGCAGCGCAGGAGCCTGTCAGGACTTCTCACTAACAGCGGTCTGTAAGCTTAACGCTGTACTCGCTTCACACAGCAACTCTTTCCAGCAGCAGGGAGCCTGACTACAGACAGATTCTAACTGGCTGTTCCTATACACGCTGTCAAGCAGTACTTAGCAGTTGTTTCTACCGAACACATTGCTGCAAACAAGATAGTTACTAATACAGTGTAGATTACAGCTAGATACAAGGTTACCTGCAGTACCTTGACTTCTCTCTGATTCAGACATACTGATCAGGAGTAAAAACTTAAAGCAAGCTCCATTGCCTAGTAGGAAATTCTGTGTTCCAGTTGCATAGTCTCTATCCTACAGTGGCATACATTTATCCAATTTTGCTCCGCAGCTGATATCCACTAATCCTATTACCTAGAATATTACATAATACTGAAGCCCAATTATGGATCCAGCGGAGCTTCCTCAAATAGTTTATGCACTCTCCCAGAGGGTGGATCAACTGAGTCAGGGACTCAGAGAATTACAGGTGCAAAATGAAAGTTTGAGCAACATAATAAAGGACTCAATAGTCAAACCGGCACCAAATGATATGACCCCAGAACCCCAAGTATCTATGCCTGACACTTTTTCTGGGGATAGAGCTCTTTTCACACAGTTCAGAAACTCTTGTAACCTACTGTTCAGCCTGAAACCAAAAACCTACTCAACAGAACGAGTTAAGGTTTTAACAGTTATTTCCTTCCTGAGAGGAGAACCCAGCAAATGGGCGGACACCTTCTTTGAACAGGACCATCCTATTCTAGCTTCCCTAGAGGATTTCTTTAAAGAAATGGCAGTATTATACCAAGACATAAATATCCAACTCACTGCTGAAACCAAGATGAGGTCTCTTAAGCAAGGCAAAAAGCCTGTAGAAGAATACCTTAGTGAATTCAAGCAGTACAGCAAAGATACAGAGTGGAGCGAGATCGCTCTTAGGAATCAATACCGCCTAGGCCTAAACGATGCATTAAAAGACGAACTGGCCCGTACAGAACTTCCTAGAACTTTGGAAGGATTGATCACTCTCAGCATTCAAATTGACAGAAGATTAAGAGAACGGAAAACAGAAAGACAAGGCTTTGACACCACCAGTAGGGCACCGTCCTCTTACCATAAACCATCTACCAGCCAAACATCTGAACCTATGGAATTGGGTTTTACAAAAGGCCCACTCCAGCCAGAAGAAAGGAATCGCAGACGCATTAACAACTTATGCATGTACTGTGCTTCCAATGCCCACACAGTTAAGGACTGTCCCATCCTCTTAAGACAAAAGAGACGTAAGTGTAACCCGGACACAACATGTTTAACCACTTGCATAAAACATGTAGCTTATTGTTCTCTATCTCTTGCCTTGCAGTGGGAACATCATCAGGTGTTCAGTGAAGCCATCATCGACTCCGGAGCTCAGACTTCATATATTGATTCTGTCTTTGTTACTGTAAATAAAATTCCCACTGTGTTGAAAGCAAAACCTGTTTCCATTAGAGTAATTGACGGTACATACATCACCTCTGGACCCATTACACATCAAACTGTTCCCATTAAGGTAGCTACTCATACAACACATGTTGAATACATTTCATTTGATGTTATTACTTCCCCTATGTTTCCTTTAGTACTTGGTCTACAATGGTTGCAAACTCACCAACCCACTATTCATTGGGACAACTTGGAAGTCGAGTTTCTCTCAGAATATTGCAAAAATACCTGTTTCCCTCATCCAACATTGTGTTGCACAACTACAAATCAACTACCTACAGAATACCTGGATTTCGAGGATGTTTTCAGTGAAAAGGAAGCTGAAACTCTCCCACCTCACAGACCGTATGATTGCCCCATCGAACTTCTTCCTGGAGCCACAATTCCATATGGGCATATCTATCCTTTATCACAACCAGAACTTGAACATCTAAAAACCTATTTGTCAGAAAATTTACGGAAAGGTTTCATACAACCTTCAACCTCACCTGCCGGAGCAGGTATATTCTTTGTGAGGAACAAGGATCATTCCCTCCGACCTATAATAGACTATAGAGAGCTAAATAAAAGGACGGTAAAGAACCGCTACCCACTTCCGCTAATACCAGAACTCATAGAACGTCTTAGCCATGCTACAATATACACCAAATTAGACCTACGAGGAGCGTACAATCTGGTAAGAATCCGAAAAGGGGACGAATGGCTAACCGCTTTCAGAACCCGATACGGTCTCTACGAATACAAGGTGATGCCATTCGGACTTTGCAACGCCCCAGCGACGTTTCAGTTTCTCATCAACGATATATTCCGTGATCTACTAGACGTCTGTGTAGTCATTTATTTAGATGATATCCTTGTGTACTCCGATAGCATCTCTGAACACAGAAAACACGTCCGTTGGGTTCTTTCACGATTACGTCAACACAGTCTATACGCTAAACTACAAAAGTTTATATTCCATACTTCTGACATCACTTTCCTCGGATATACCATCACCCCTAGTGGTATACAGATGGACGACTCCAAAGTGGATACAATCAAAAAATGGCCTACACCAACTTCTAAGAAGGATCTACAAAGGTTTTTAGGTTTTTCCAATTATTACCTGAAATTCATCAAAAACTACTCCACTCTCACTAAACCACTTACCTCTCTGACTAGCGTTAACACCCCATTCGTCTGGACCCCTAAATCAGAAGCTGTTTTCACTCATCTGAAAGAACTTTCACTCAAGCTCCTATTCTTAGTTTCCCAGATTCTGAATCCCACTACGTCTTAGAAGTTGATGCTTCAGAATATGCTCTCGGTTCTATCCTCTCTCAACGTAAGACACCAGATGCACCTCTCCACCCTGTAGCCTTCTATTCCAGGGTAATGTCACCAGCCGAATATATAACTACCCAATTGGAGAAAAGGAATTGTTGGTGATCAAAGTATCCTTAGAACACTGGAGGCATCTTTTAGAAGGCAGCAAACACCCCATACTGATCTTCACAGATCATAAGAATCTTGAATACCTCCTGACTAACCGAACTTTATCTGCGAGACAACTAAGATGGAGTCTTTTCCTCTCAAGATTTGATTTCCACATCACATACCATCGTGGTAGTAAGAATGGGAAGGCAGACGCTCTGTCAAGGAAAGATTCAAAACCACCAGCCTACACTGTTCCAGGGACAGTCATACCAGTTGAACAGATTATAGCATTATCCCCAACATATCCAGAAGTTTTGAGGAGAATTCAGAAAGACGACCCAGAAATTTCCACACAGAATCTCACTCTGGGACAAGATGGGCTATATTACCATAAGGGTAGAATCTATGTTCCACCATCTCTACGAGAGAACCTATTAAAAGAACACCATGATTCACCCATGGCCGGACATTTAGGCATCAACAAAACCTTAAACCTCTTATCACGCACTTACTGGTGGCCTTCTCTAAGATAATCTGTTCGGACTTATATTCTGAGTTGTCACGTCTGCACTGTGTCCAAAACCGATAAAAAACCTCCATTCGGGTTGCTGCTACCCCTCCAAATTCCAGACAGACCGTGGCAATCCATAGGTATGGATTTTGTTGTGGAACTCCCTCTGTCAGATGGCTATAACACAATTCTCGTGGTTGTAGACCATCTGACAAAAATGGCACATTTCTTGCCATTCCACAAGTTACCCACCTCATCAGAAACAGCAACCCTCTTCTTGAATAACATAGTCAAGCTGCATGGCTTACCTGAATCCATAGTTACGGACAGAGGAACACAATTTACTTCCCGTTTCTGGAAACAACTATGTGCAACCATGCAAGTAGAACTCCGTTACTCTTCATCTTTCCACCCACAATCCAATGGACAGACGGAGAGAGTCAACCAATGGCTTGAGCAATATATACGTTGTTACTGCTCAAAACAACAAGATCAATGGGCATTCACCTTATCCATGGCAGAATATGCTTACAATAATTCAACCAATTCCTCAACTCATAAAACTCCATTCTTCTCTAACTATGGATTCCATCCCAGTTTCCAACTCCATCCTCGTACGGATACCACTTGTCCACAGGTGGACGATGTCACAAACAATCTACTAGACCTCTTCCAGGTACTTAAGAAACATATAGCCGACGCTCAAGCACAACAACGGTATTATTACAATCTCCGTCGACGCCAACCTCCACCCTACCAAATCGGAGACCTAGTTTGGCTATCGACCAGGAATATCAAATTAAAAACTCCTAGCAAGAAACTCAGTGTATCATTCATTGGACCTTTTCCCATAACAAGGGTTGTAAATTCGAATGCTGTTACCTTAGAATTACCTCCTAGTTACAGATTACATCCGACCTTCCATGTGTCATTATTGAAACCACACCGTGATACGAGACAGCTGGAAACCTCGAAACCTCCAGAAGGTCTAATGGATTCGGATGACGAATATGAAGTTGAAACTATTTTGGACTCCAGGATCGTCAGAGGTGTTCTCCAGTATTTAATTCACTGGAAGGGTTTCAGTTGTGACGAGGATTCTTGGGAACCCTCTGTGAACGTCCATGCCCCCAGACTCGTTTCCTTGTTCCATAGGAGGAATCCGGACCGACCACGCTTTGTAGCTGCCGGGCAGCTACCCGGAAAGGGGGGGTATGTCATGGTTCTTATTCCAGACCTCTTCTGTCCCTTTAAGGATTCTCAGGTGTCAGCTTTCCAAGGTGATATAAACCCGGTCACGCCCCTTCCACCTTGCTTCAGTATTGTATTGTGTTTGTAAAATGAACTTACCTACTCCCTGCAGGAGCCTGAAATTTAACTACTGGATTTACAGAACCTAACTTATTATTCCATCTGTAACCTCTGCCTTTCAAGCTAATGCTGGGTATCTCTGAAGATCTTAAATTAATTAGGATATAACAACTATACTATACCTACAAGTATTCCTGCTTCCCAGCGCTCACTACTTGATTTCCCCAGAGAGCCGGAGCCCTTCACTGCCGCTCTACTGCCTGCTTCAAAGGAGATTGAACCCGGCAAATCACTAACAGCCGCAACACCTATGGAACCCTCCGGTACTACCACAAACCCGCTACTCAGAAGTCAGCCTCCTTACACATCCTTCCTCGGGGTCTTACCGGATAACAACTCTGCTAACAGCGGTCTGAATCACCAACGCTGCACACGCTTCTCACAGCGTCTCTTCACAGCAGCGCAGGAGCCTGTCAGGACTTCTCACTAACAGCGGTCTGTAAGCTTAACGCTGTACTCGCTTCACACAGCAACTCTTTCCAGCAGCAGGGAGCCTGACTACAGACAGATTCTAACTGGCTGTTCCTATACACACTGTCAAGCAGTACTTAGCAGCTGTTTCTACCGAACACATTGCTGCAAACAAGATAGTTACTAATACAGTGTAGATTACAGCTAGATACAAGGTTACCTGCAGTACCTTGACTTCTCTCTGATTCAGACATACTGATCAGGAGTAAAAACTTAAAGCAAGCTCCATTGCCTAGTAGGAAATTCTGTGTTCCAGTTGCATAGTCTCTATCCTACAGTGGCATACATTTATCCAATTTTGCTCCGCAGCTGAGATCCACAAATCTTATTACCTAGAATATTACAGTAGTGATGTGGGAGGCAAGAGGTTTAGGGGTTAATAACTTTATTTAGTTGCGGCGGGGTCCAGGAGCGGCGGGATAGGCGTTAATAACTTTATTTAGTTGCGGCGTGGTCTGGGAGTGGCGGGATAGGGGTTAAACAGTTTAGTAGAGTGGTGGTGTTTAGCGACAGTATACAAATAAAGCTGTGAAAAAGACGAAGAGCAGCGAGATTGATGACTGTTAGTTAACAACAGTCTGCTGCTCATCGCCCCGTACTTGGTGTGCGGCTTTTTGACAGCTTTTTATATAAATATGGAGAGCGTATTCAGGTCCGCGGCCGCGGCCGTGATGTTAGGCGAGTGTATTGGTGCCTTCGAATGCAAGTAAGTTGATGGCTTGATAAGTAGGCCTCACGGTTCTCAAGGTAAAAACTTTATAGAATTAGGAAAGGGTCTTTATAGTACTGCTAAGATGTTTTTTTAGACTCTCACAAACAAAGAGAGCTTTATAGGATCTGCCCCTATTCTGTATGTGTTTTGATGTGATTCTAAGTCAAATTATAATCAATGAAAATGTTTCTTAATGCCCTGGTGTAAATCTTCTCCTTGTCCTTTTGTTTACATTATTTCTATCAATAACATTTCTAAACAGCTTATGCAGAAAAAAGATTAAAAGTGGGCAAAATTTTTATTGAAGACATTAATACTTTCCTTTCCCTAGCCTAAAGCTGTTGTGTTTAAAAATCCATTTGCAAGAACATTTTAGGTTTCTAGAGTCCCTGAAAAAGTACATGAAATAGCTAATTTGTTAGGAACATATCATTTACTATCAAACACCTAGATTATGAGTTTTGAGCGCTATAGGGAAAGTAAAGAATGCAACAACAGTTGCGTTATTTAACCCCCTATAGCGCTGCCATTACAAGTTTTAAAAAAACAGCTCCATACCGCAAAAAAAAACAAGCACTGTTCTGACATGCTTATGCACGCTTTCCCCATAGACATCAATGGGGAGAGCCGGCAAAAAAAAAGTTTAACACCTGCGATCGCGGAAACAAAAGCTCCGTAATGCAGCCCCATTGATGTCTATGGGGAAAAGGAAAATACAGTTTAAACCTAACACCCGAACATAAATCCCGAGTCTAAACACCCCTAATCTGCTGCCCCTGACATCGCCGACACTTGCCTACAGTTATTAACCCCTAATCTGCCACTCCCGATATCGCCGCCACTGAAATAAAGGTATTAACCCCTAATCTCTCCTAATATTGCCGCCACTATACTAAAGTTATTAACCCTTATTCCGCCGCACCCCAACATCGCCTACACTATACTAAATATATTAACCCCTATTCAGCTGCTCCCCAACATAGCCACAACTAAATAAAGCTATTAACCCCTAAACCTCTGGCCTCCCACATCACAACCACTAAATAAACCTAAACCGCCAGTCCCCCAGATCGCAACACGTAACCCTATCGTAACCCTAACACCCCCTAACTTTAACATAATTAAATAGAGCTAAACTTTAAACTTAAAATTATTAACTAATTAAACCTATTAACCCCTAAACCGCCAGCCCCCAACAAGCTAAATTAAACTATATTAACTCCTATACCTAACCATAACCCTAACATAACCCTAATCCTAACCCTAACCCTAACCCTAAACCTAACCCTAACACACCTTAACTTTAACATAATGAAATTAGATCTAAATTAAATTTACAATTATTAACTAAACAATTCCTATTTAAAACTAAATACTTACCTGTGAAATAAAACATAAGGTATCTGCAATATAACTGACAGTTACATTGTAGCTAGCTTAGGTTTTATTTTTATTTCACAGGCAAGTTTGTATTTATTTTATCTAGTTAGAGTAGTTAGTAAATAGTTATTAACTATTTATTAACTACCTAGCTAAATACAAACTTTTCTGTCAAATAAAACCTAACCTGCCTTACACTAAAACCTAACATTACAAAAAAAAAAAAACTACCATTACAAAAAAACGAAATAAAACTATCCAAAAAAATAAAGATTATTCCTAACCTAATACTCAAAATAAAAAAGCCTAATCTAGAATAAACTACCAAGGGCCCTTAAAAGGGCATTTGGTGGGGAGGATTAAAATTGCCTTTTGTAGGGCATTGCCCTGAGTTAAACAGCTCTTTTGCTTAAAAAAAAATATACAAAAAACCCCTAACACAATACAAACCCCCACCCCCCAAACTACCAAGGGCCCTTAAAATAGCATTTTGTAGGGCATTGCCCTGAGTTAAGCAGCTCTTTTGCTAAAAAAAATAATACAAACACCCCCTAACACTATACAAACTCCCACGCCCCAAACTACCAAGGGCCCTTCGGTTTAGGGGTTAATAGTTTAATTTATTATATTTCGTTGTAAGGGGGCTTTCGGTTTAGGAGTTTATGGGGCCTAGTTATCAAGCCGTCAACCTCAAATATGCTGGAATTCCGCAGCGTATTTGTGGCGAGGCTGATTCGCCTTAGTTATCAAAGGCTCGAGACCGGCAAAAGTAGAATTTTGTGACGTAAGCATCGATCCGCCGGACTCAGTCCGACACAGATCGATTCTTACGTCACTCCAGATGTTCCGCACACAAGTGCGGCACATTCTCACTACTTTTGCTAGTTATAAAAAAACTAGCAGGTACGCTCGGCACTTTTACGGCCCAGCGTACCTGGTTTTCAAAGCGCCAGCCTGGAGGCGGCAGATCCCATAGGAATCAATGGGAGTCTGACCATAGCGAAAGTACAAGTTCGCTGCTGACAGACATCCCATTGATTTCTATGGGAGCTGTCTACACCTAACACCCTAACATGTACTCCGAGTCTAAACACCACTAATCTGACCCCCCCTACACCGCCGCAACTAAATAAAGTTATTACCCCCTAAACCGCCGCTCCCGGAGCCCACCGCAAGCTACTCTATACATATTAACCCCTAAACCGCCGCTCCCGGAGCCCACCGCAAGCTACTCTATACATATTAACCCCTAAACCGCCGCTCCCGGAGCCCACCGCAACTATAATAAATGTATTAACCCCTAAACCGCCGCTCCCTGAACCTGCCGCAACCTATATTAAATGTATTAACCCCTATCCTGCCCCCCCTACACCGTCGCCACCTATAATAAATTTATTAACCCCTATCCTGCCCCCCACTACGTCGCCGCCACTGTAATAAAATTATTAACCCCTAAACCTAAGTCTAACCCTAACCCTAACGCCCCCCTAACTTAAATATTAATTAAATAAATCTAAATAAATTAACTCTTATTAACTAAATGAATCCTATTTAAAACTAAATACTTACCTTTAAAATAAACCCTAATATAGCTACAATATAAATAATAATTATATTCTAGCTATCTTAGGATTTATTTTTATTTTACAGGTAACTTTCAATTTATTTTAACCATGTACAATAACTATTAAATAGTTATTAACTATTTAATAGCTTACCTAGCTAAAATAAAGAGAAATGTACCTGTGAAAAAAATCCTAACCTAAGTTACAATTACACCTAACACTACACTATACTTTAATAAATTATTCCTATTTAAAAATAAATACTTACCTGTAAAATAAACCCTAAGATAGCTACAATGTAATTAATACTTATATTATAGCTATCTTAGGATTTATATTTATTTTACAGGTAACTTTGTATTTATTTTAGCTAGTTAGAATAGTTATTAAATAGTTATTAACTATTTAATAACTACCTAGCTAAAAGAAATACAAAATTACCTGTAAAATAAATCCTAACTTAAGTTACAATTAAACCTAATACTACACTATCATTAAATTAACTAAATAAACTACCTACAAAGAACTACAATGAAATACAATTACATAAACTAACTAAAGTACAAAAAATAAAAAAAGCTAAGTTACAAAAAATAAAAAATTAAGTTACAAACATGTTAAAAATATTACAACAATTTTAAGCTACTTACACCTAATCTAAGCCCCCTAATAAAATAACAAACCCCCCAAAATAAAAAAATCCCTACCCTATTCTAAATTAAATAAATTTCAAAGCTCTTTTACCTTACCAGCCCTTAAAAGGGCCATTTGTGGGGGCATGCCCCAAAAAGTTCAACTCTTTTGCCTGTAAAAGAAAAATACAACCCCCCCCAACATTAAAACCCACCACCCACATACCCCTAATCTAACCCAAACCCCCCTTACAAAAACCTAACACTAATCCCCTGAAGATCATCCTACCTTGAGTCGTCTTCACTCAGCCGAGCCACCGATGGAACTGAAGAGGACATCCGGAGCGGAAGAAGTTAATCCTCCAAGCGGCGCTGAAGAAATCTTCCATCCGATGAAGTCATCATCCAGGCGGCGCTGAAGAAGACTTTGATCCGGCCGATGTCATCTTCAAAGAGGCGCTGAAGAGGTCTTCTATCCGGGCGAAGTCATCTTCCAAGCCGGGTCTTGAATCTTCCTTCCGCCGACGCGGAACCACCTTCTTCACCGACGGACTACGACGAATGACGGCTCCTTTAAGGGACGTCATCCAAGATGGCGTCCCCTCAATTCCGATTGGCTGATAGGATTCTATCAGCCAATCGGAATTAAGGTAGGAAAAATCTGATTGGCTGATGGAATCAGCCAATCAGATTGAGCTCGCATTCTATTGGCTGTTCCGATCAGCCAATAGAATGCGAGCTCAATCTGATTGGCTGATTGGATCAGCCAATCGGATTGAACTTGAATTTGATTGGCTGATTCCATCAGCCAATCAGATTTTCCTACCTTAATTCCGATTGGCTGATAGAATCCTATCAGCCAATAGGAATTGAGGGGACGCCATCTTGGATGACGTCCCTTAAAGGAGCCGTCATTCGTCGTAGTCCGTCGGTGAAGAAGGTGGTTCCGCGTCGGCGGAAGGAAGATTCAAGACCCGGCTTGGAAGATGACTTCGCCCGGATAGAAGAGCTCTTCAGCGCCTCTTTGAAGATGACATCGGCCGGATCGAAGACTTCTTCAGCGCCGCCTGGATGATGACTTCATCGGATGGAAGATTTCTTCAGCGCCGCTTGGAGGATTAACTTCTTCCGCTCTGGATGTCCTCTTCAGTTCCATCGGTGGCTCGGCTGAGTGAAGACGACTCAAGGTAGGATGATCTTCAGGGGATTAGTGTTAGGTTTTTGTAAGGGGGGTTTGGGTTAGATTAGGGGTCTGTGGGTGGTGGGTTTTAATGTTGGGGGGGGTTGTATTTTTCTTTTACAGGCAAAAGAGCTGAACTTTTTGGGGCATGCCCCCACAAATGGCCCTTTTAAGGGCTGGTAAGGTAAAAGAGCTTTGAAATTTATTTAATTTAGAATAGGGTAGGGATTTTTTTTATTTTGGGGGGGTTTGTTATTTTATTAGGGGGCTTAGATTAGGTGTAAGTAGCTTAAAATTGTTGTAATATTTTTAACATGTTTGTAACTTAATTTTTTATTTTTTGTAACTTAGCTTTTTTTATTTTTTGTACTTTAGTTAGTTTATGTAATTGTATTTCATTGTAGTTCTTTGTAGGTAGTTTATTTAGTTAATTTAATGATAGTGTAGTATTAGGTTTAATTGTAACTTAAGTTAGGATTTATTTTACAGGTAATTTTGTATTTCTTTTAGCTAGGTAGTTATTAAATAGTTAATAACTATTTAATAACTATTCTAACTAGCTAAAATAAATACAAAGTTACCTGTAAAATAAATATAAATCCTAAGATAGCTATAATATAAGTATTAATTACATTGTAGCTATCTTAGGGTTTATTTTACAGGTAAGTATTTATTTTTAAATAGGAATAATTTATTAAAGTATAGTGTAGTGTTAGGTGTAATTGTAACTTAGGTTAGGATTTATTTCACAGGTACATTTCTCTTTATTTTAGCTAGGTAAGCTATTAAATAGTTAATAACTATTTAATAGCTATTGTACCTAGTTAAAATAAATTGAAAGGTACCTGTAAAATAAAAATAAATCCTATGATAGCTAGAATATAATTATTATTTATATTGTAGCTATATTAGGGTTTATTTTATAGGTAAGTATTTAGCTTTAAATAGGATTCATTTAGTTAATAAGAGTTAATTTATTTAGATTTATTTAATTAATATTTAAGTTAGGGGGGCGTTATGGTTAGGGTTAGACTTAGGTTTAGGGGTTAATCATTTTATTACAGTGGCGGCAGCGTAGTGGGGGGCAGGATAGGGGTTAATACATTTATTATAGGTTGCGGCGGGTTCATGGAGCGGCGGTTTAGGGGTTAAACTATTTATTTAGTTGCGGAGAGGTGCGGGATCAGCAGGATAGGGGTTAATAATTTTATAATAGAGGGCGACGGTATAGGGGGGGCAGGATAGGGGTTACTAGGTATAATGTAGGTGGCAGCGGTGTCCGGGAGCGGCGGTTTAGGGGTTAATACATTTATAAGAGTTGCGGCAGGGTCTAGGAGCGGCGGTTTAGGGGTTAGTAACTTTATTTAGTTGCGGGGGCCTCCGGGGGCTCCGGTATAGGGGGTAGAACAGTGTAGTTTAGTGTGAGTGCTTAGTGACAGGCTAGCAATAAAGCTGGGAAAAAGCCGAAGGGCAGCGAGATCGGATGAGTGATAACTGTCACAGTCCGCTGCTCATCGCCCCGCGGCTTTTTGACAGCTTTATTTGATAACTTAGGCGAACGTATTCAAGGTCCGCGGCGGCGAAGGTAGGCGAGCTTAGGCGGACGTATTGGGCCGGCGAAGCCAGAAAAGTAGACGGCTTGATAACTACCCCCCAATAGGTTTATTATAGTGGCGGCGGCGGTGTAGGGCTTAATAACTTTAGTATAGTGGGGGCGATGTGGGCGGACTGCAGATTGGGGTTAATAATATTTAAATAGTGTTTGTGATGTGGTAGGGATGCAGTTTAGGGGTTAATAACTTTATTATAGTGGTGACGATGTTGGGGAGCGGCAGAATAGGGGTTAATACATTTCCTTAGTGGCGGTGATGTCAGTAGCGGCAGATTAGGGGTTAATACATTTGTTACAGTATTTGTGATGCGGGAGGGCCTCGGTTTAGGGTTAATAGGTATTTTATGGGTGTTTAGTGTACTTTGTAGCAGTTTAGTTATGAGTTTTGTTACAACTTTGTAGATGGCAGTACAGATCTTGTCGTTTTAGGCTGTAACGCTCTCTTTTTAGCCTCACAGCTAAACTCGTAATACCGGCGCTATGCTAATCCCATGAAAAATGTAATTTTAATTGTGAGGTCCTGAAGTTGCATTACAGGCTAAAAGGCTTGCGTACCAACAAGACTTTTAATGGCTGCGTGAGGAAAAATGATGCATTATGGGCCACAACACTGCTATTTGACTCATAACGCAAAACTCGTAATGTAGGTGAAAGTTAGTAGGCATGTAGAATATGCTGTAAAATTTTAGAAACACTTATTAAGATTCCCTCAAACTTTTAACTGAGAAATACAGAATAAATATGACATGGAGATGCTTAGAATCTACCTCCTTATGTGGTGTAATGAAATTGTCAGAATATAGATAAATAGTTGTTCATGTTACAAAAGAGCTATACCAGTTTAGATTTTTTTTCTTATCTACAATTTATTATATATGTAATTTTCCATTACTGCCAGAGTCGTGTTATCAAATGAATTCAACTAAATAATCAATAAGGAATTCCTAGCTATAAAAATCCAGCACTCTCTCACCTCTACAGGCTTATAAAAATGAGATGATTTCTAAAGCAGAAACCTGTATACATGACCTATTATAAAAGATTGTACCTAAGACAAACAAATAACTGCTGTTTATCTTGAAACCCAGGATTAACCCGGCTTTACAAACCATGCTAAGTTATAAGCTCTTCATGAGTCCCATGTGTGATGTCTTACTTATTAAACATGAAAGGGTTTTTCCATCTTCTATCTACTAACAATAACACCCATATAGATCGCCCCTATGTTTCTCTCTATCTCTCTCAATCCATAGTTTATATTGGCAATTAAGTAATGATCTGGAAAATTCATCATACAAAATAAGGGCCAGATTACAAGTGGAGTGGTATTTAACGCTCCCGCTCGCATGCTAAAAGTAAGCTTTTTGCACCCGTCGGGCATTGTATTACAAGTTGAAAGTAAAAGGTTTTGCTTGAACAGTTACCGGATGCATGCAAAGAGCCAAAGTTAGAATATTGAGATAACATTAACGCATTCCCCAATGGAAGTCAATGGAGCCAAAAAATGGGAAAAAAACTAACACCCTACTTGTGCGCAAACACGATTGCATATTCTCAAGTACGTTAACCCGACATGAAAACATTAACCCCTTAATGACCAAGACGTACAATGTACATTGCCGATCATGGAGGGTTTCCTTAAAGCAAGTGGCAAGACCATGCTATTGTACCCTCCCTTCACCCTTCTGGTCACCGAAACAATGCGGTCTTGCCAGTTCTGGAGAGACTGATCTATTTATAATGCAATCCCCAGTAAAAGACCCTAAGGTATTAATATTTCATATTTCAATGTTCTTCACATAGCAGAATATATATTTTTTTATGCATATACATTTTTCTACATACAGTATATCTGATGGTATTTTGGTACAATATATATATATATATATATATATATATATATATATACACACATATATATGTGTTTACTGTATATGTGTATTTATGTCAGTAAATACATATATACACAGAATAATAGATATGTACGCACAGGGGGGCGGAGTCTTGAAAGAGCTCCTGGCTCCAATTTGATTTTTCTGAGCTATATTCTTGTTTTTCTTAAGACCAGTTGCATATTCAATACTAGTGTAACCCCAAGCAGCTCTATCATGCAAGGCATCAAACTGATTGGAGGCAACTCTCAAGCTCACCTACCGTGCCTATGCTCTTCAGTTAGGCCATGAGGCTGTCGTTAGCGTGAAATAACTGACAGGTCGTGGAACCTAGGCTGCCGCTCATTCCGCCCCTGGAGACTGGGTTAATGAGTAGCGTACACTACTAATATTTCTCTACATTATCCCTTAGGACAGAGGATTCTAACACACTTCTGACTGAACTTAGCAGAGCACTAAATGATTGCTACATTAGCTTCATAGCATCTTTGAGAGAGAGATATCTTGCTTAATCCCAGGCTTACACAGGCACAGGTAGCGGAGACTACACCAAATATGGAGACCCATATTGGACACTGCTCCATAAGGTTTGAAGCTTCCTACTTGCTGCCATTATTATATGTAACATAGATAGCTGACAACAGGATCGCCTCTCCTCCTCAAGGCTTAAAGATTATAGCGATACTGCAGAGAGAGAGGGAATGCATACCTATAATTTTCGCTAGATGGGAATGGACCTTTGCAAAGTTGAAGCTTCTTTGCCCTCAGTACCCTGCTAGTAAAAGCCCTCTGTTAATCATTGCACAGAGTCAGTTGGATAACTTTTTGAAAGGCTGAACATTGCCAGTATTGGGCTACATGGCTATATTTCTTTATTCTTATTTTATTGTGTTGGTTGATGTATTGCTCAATTTGCTATATGTGAAATCTAGTTGCTCACTGTTATTGTTTGAAAAACTAAGAGTTAAATGAGCCCCAGTAAGGTAGGAAATTAATCTAGTGTTTATTCAGTACTGCTTCATGTCCGGGTCTATATTTCTCCTTTTACTTAGAGGCTGGATTCTTTATCCAATATAGGAGGTGACTCAATGTATATTTAATATATCTTATAATGTGAATTTTACCATCAAGAATGAAAACATTTTTATGGTGTTTCCATCTATCTTTCATTGGCCCAGATGGAGAGACAGATTATATCATGACCTCTGTTGTTATATAGCAAATGTTTTGATTATTTTATTGACTATTATGATGTCACCCCTTTTTTCCTATATGAGAAATGTCTTCAATTTAAATATATATATGATGGGTTAACATTAATGCCTCTTCTTGCCATTTAGCCATTATCTTCAGCCTATTCTTATGTGAAAGACCCATCACTACATAATTATGGGATCCTGCTCCTTTATACTGACTCCTGCCAATACTGCACAATTTCTGCTATATTCTAATGTTAGTCCAGTTGGAATATACTGTTCCTATATTAATAGGTATTAAGAGTTAAATGTTATTGTAAGCTATGTAGTGATCTTATATTATTCCTCTTTTGATATAGAGGCAGGATATATAGGCAGGTCCAATTGTGACCTCATGGTAAACAGAAGGTTATAGAGGGTTATATCCGATACTATCCTATATAATAAAAGGCCAAGTGTGTTTGTCCGAAGCTGTCATGCGCAGTAGAGACTGAGCGCGAGGACAAACACACCTGGCCTTCCAACTGACCTGCTCGGCAGCTCCTTCTGGCTTCGTGTGTGAAGTGGAGTGGGCGTGGCTGGCCGGGTGCATCGTGGGCGTGACCGGGTGTGTCGTGGGCGTGGCTGGTGTGACCGGGCGTGCCGCGGGCGGGGCCAGATGCCGACTGTAGCAGTAAGTGACAGAGACTGAGAGCTCTAAAAAGGGCAATAGAGAGAGCAGCAGAAGAGGGGGGATAAAGAGAGGGAGAGAGTGCACATAAGAGAGGGGGGGAGAGAGCACAAGAGAGAGAGGGGGGAGAGAGCACAAAATAGAGAAGGGGGAGAGAGCACAAAAGAGAGGGGGAGAGAGCACAAAAGAGAGGGGGGACAGCACAAAAGAGAGGGGGAGAGAGCACAAAAGAGAGAGGGGAGAGAGCACAAAAGAGAGGGGGAGAGAGAGGGGGGAGAGCACAAAAGAGAGGGAAGAGAGAACAAAAGAGAGGGGAAAGAGAGGGGGGAGAGAGCACAAAAAGAGGGGGGACAGAGCACAAAAAAGAGGGGGGAAAGAGCACAAAAAGAGGGGGGAGAGAGCACAAAAGAGAGGGAGAGAGCAAACGAGAGGGGGGAAGAGAAAGAGAGAGCAAAAGAGGGAGAGAGCAAAAGAGAAGGTGGAGAGAGAGAGCAAAAGAGAGGGGAGAGAGAGCAAAAGAGAGGGGAGAAAGAGAGAAAAAGAGAGGGGAGAGAGAGAGAGGGGAGAGAAAGGGGAGAGAGAGAGAGAGAGAGAGAGAGAGAGAGAGGGGAGAGAGAGAGAGGGGGGAGAGAGAGAGGAGAGAGAAAGAGAGGGGGGAGATAGAGAGAGAGGGGAGAGAGAGAGAGAAGTGGGGAGAGAGAGAGAGGGACAGAGGGGGGAGATAGAGAGAGAGAGGGGGAGAGAGAGGAGAGAGAGAGAGAGGGAGAGAGAGAGAGGGAAGAGAGAGAGAGATTGGAGAGAGAGAGAGACAGAGGGGGGAGATAGAGAGAGAGAGGAGAGGGGGGAAGAGAGAGAGGGGGGAGAGAGAGAGACAGAGGGGGGAGAGAGAGAGAGAGAGAGAGAGAGAGAGAGAGAGAGGAGAGAGAGAGACAGAGGGGGGAGAGAGAGGGGAGAGAGAGAGAGAGAGGGGAGAGAGAGAGGGGGGGAGAGAGAGAGAGAGTAGAGAGAGAGAGGGGGGAGAGAGAGACAGAGGGGGGAGATAGAGAGAGGAGAGAGAGAGAGGAGAGAGAGGGGGGAGAGAGAGAGGAGAGAGAGAGAGGAGAGAGAGAGGGGGAGAGAGAGAGGAGAGAGAGAGGGGGGAGAGAGAGAGGAGAGAGAGAGAGAGGAGAGAGAGAGGGGGGAGAGAGATAGGAGAGAGAGAGAGAGAGAGAGAGAGAGGGGGAGAGAGAGAGGAGAGAGAGAGAGAGGAGAGAGAGAGGGGGGAGAGAGAGGGGAGAGAGAGAGAGGAGAGGGGAGAGAGGGGAGAGAGAGGGGAGAGAGAGGGGAGAGAGAGAGAGAGGAGAGAGACAGAGAGGGGGGAGATAGAGAGAGAGGGGAGAGAGAGCGAGAGAGGGGAGAGAGAGAGAGAGGGGGGTAGAGAGAGGGGAGAGAGAGAGAGGGACAGAGGGGGAAGATAGCGAGAGGAGAGAGGGGGAGAGAGAGAGAGAGAGAGAGAGAGAGAGAGAGAGAGAGGGGGGAGAGAGAGGAGAGAGAGAGGAGAGAGAGGAGAGAGAGAGAGAGAGAGAGAGAGGAGAGAGAGAGAGAGAGAGAGAGACAGAGGGGGGAGATAGAGAGAGGGGAGAGAGGAGAGAGAGAGAGAGGTTGAGAGAGGGGAGAGAGAGAGAGAGAGAGAGAGAGAGAGAGAGAGAGAGAGGGGAAAGAGAGAGAGAGAGTTGAGAGAGGGAGGGGGGAGAGAGAGAGCGGAGATAGAGAGAAAGAGAGAGAGAGAGGGGAGAGAGAAAGAGAGAGGGAGAGAGAAAGAGAGAGGGGAGAGAGGGGAGATAGAGAGAGAGGGGGGAGAGAGAGAGGGGAGATGGAGAGAGAGAGAGGGGAGAGAGAGAAAGAGAGAGGGGAGATGGAGATAGAGGGGAGATAGAGAGAGAGAGGGGAGATAGAGAGGGAGAGAGAGAGCGCAAAAGAGGGGGGAGAGAGCGCAAAAGAGGGGGGAGAGAGAGAGTGCAAAAGAGAGGGGGGAAAGAGAGCGCAAAAGAGAGGGGGGAGAGAGAGAGCTCAAAAGAGGTGGGGAGAGAGCGCAAAAGAGAGGGGGAGAGAGAGAGAGAAAGCAAAAGAGAGTGGGAGGGAGAGAACGCAAGGGGTGGGACCACTGTACTGCAAAAAATGGCCCGTGTGAACGGGCTTTAGGACTAGTTATACAATAAAACATAAAAATCTGAGGTTTTACATTGCTAGTTTTCATATGACAATCAGATCAATTAAAATTTAGCAATATTATGCATACTCTATATCCTGGTTTCTCAACAGCCGGGCCGTGGCCCAGTACCGGGCCATGATAGCCCTGCTGGTGGGCCCTGACCTGTCATGCCCCCACTGCACACTCTTACCCCACTGCAAACCAGGTGCAGACTGAGACCAATCAAGGCCCCAGGAACACTGTCTCACACTGACCAAAATGTATTAAATGGTATGCAAATGTACATGGTAGCCTTCCTGCCCTGCCCCTAACAGGCTCCTCATCCTACAGAGCCAGGACCCCCAACATTAAGCTCCCAACCTCCAGGGCCAGACCCCACACTCCATGACCCTCACAGCGACAGACCCCTGCCAGGGCCCCCACTAAACCCACACTTATTTGCTTAGTTACTGATAGGGCAACTGAAAACTCCAGCTTCAGGAATGCACCAGGATCCGTGGAGATACCATTTGTGATACCATTTGTGGGCCCCCCTACTTGCTGGTCCCTCGGCCCAGGTCTTATTTGCCTGGCTGATCAGCCCGTCCCTGCTGCTCACTATATATTTATATATATATATATATATATATATATATATAAATATATAAATAAACTACTGGGCCCCGGACATGTCTAGCTAAAATTTACCGGGCCTTGAGGTCACTTTGGTTGAGAACCACTGCTCTATATTATATAGTACTTCCTGTCAGTCATTGTAAACACATTATGGGTGTAAGATATTATCTAAATGTCCATTCCTGCTCTAGATAACAACCATTATGCAGGTTTTCCAGATGTTATCTTCATGTGTGCTTATGTGGAATTGTGTATCAATTGTGCATACAATGGGAAGTGTTAATTTTTCAAGATGTCTGTACTTATTTTCAAGAACCTCAATAAAAAGCTTTTGAAATAAAAAAATAAAAAATAAAAAAAATATATGTACACATATAAAATATATGTATATACACACATATTAATATACATACATATACATATATAGGGATGTATATAGCCCTTTGTCTGCCTTTTTTTTTATAACACCTGAGACCTCATACCTTTAAGCTCTTATAACTTTTTTGTGCAATATTTTTTTTAAACCATTTTTATTATAAGGAGGCCTATTTATCAAGCCGTCAACCACAAATACGCTTGAATTATGCAGCGTAATTGTGGCGAGCCTGATTGGCCTTATTTATCAATGCCTACAGACCGGCAAAAGTAGAAATTTGGGATGTAACATACAATCCGCCAGTCTCAGTCTGACACAGATCGATGCTTACGTCACTACAGATGTTCCGAATGCAAATTCGGCACTATCTGACTATCGCCACTATTCCCGCCCAGCGTACCTGGTTTTCAATCCACTGCCGTGGAGGCGTCGGATACCATAGGAATCAAAGGGAGTCGGAAAGCAGCGAAAGGTCATGTTTCTATCGGAATTAAGGTTAATGTAATCAGTCAATAGGATTGAGCTTGCATTCTATTGGCTGTTCCAGGAGCGGCTGTCAGGGTTTTTTCCCTGTTGTGTTTGCTATGTGCTGCTGGCAGCCATTTCACTCACCTCTCTTCCTGACTATGGTGCATTGTGGGGGATGCTGCTCAATTCCTGCACTTCCTTATATGACCAGACTGGTGTGCATAATCCATGTGAGACAGGATGCAGTCTCAGAATTGTGATGTCATCACTTATTATTTAAACGGCCTCTGTTCAGTATGCTTTGCCTTTGCGTTGGCTCAGACCTGTTTGTGAGAGTTCCTGTGTATTACCTGGCTGCCTGATGTCCTTCCTGGTTCCTGATACCGGGCTTGTTCCTGACTCTGCTGTTTTCCTTGTTCCTGATTCCGGCTTGTCTGACTATTCACTTTGGCTCCTGACTCGACTCGTCTGACTACCAGCTCTGGTTTTGATTCTTGGCTTGTTATTTGACTTGTGGACTTTTTATTATTTTTTGCTATTAATAAAGGTGTGATTATTTTTGCACTTCTCGTCTCAGTCTGATTCCTGGCACCCTGACATTACGCAAAGGCCATGAATCCTGATGGTGCTGATAATCCACCTTTACCTGCCATCATTTCCAGGATGGATGTACAGGATCACAGCTTGGATCAATTTGCACTAGCCCTGCAAACCCTGCTGACTTGCGCTGCACATTTGGACCAAATTTTCCCACAAGTTATGGCTGCTCCTGTTTCCACTGCTGCACCTATGCCTACCAGGAGCATGTCCGGTTCTGCACCTCTACCTCAGCGATATGGAGGTGATCCTATTCAATGCAGAGGGTTTTTGAACCAGCTGGGCATTTACTTTGAGATGTTACCTCAGGCGTTTCCCTCTGACAGAGCTAAGGTGGGATTTCTCATCTCGTTACTCTCTGACACAGCTCTTGCCTGGGCTAATCCCTTGTGGGAGACTAATAAACCTGTGATTTCAAATTACCCTGAATTTGTGGCCTCTTTTCGAAGGGTATTTGATGTTCCGGCTTGCTCCTCCTCTGCTGCTAAACGACTCATGTCCATTCAGCAAGGTACAAGATCTGTTGCTCAGTATGCTATTGAGTTCCGTATGCTTGCCGCAGAGGTAGGTTGGAACAATGAAGCCCTTGTTGCCGCCTACTTTCATGGGCTCTCTGATGCGATTAAAGACAAAGTTTCTGCCAGAGATTTACCAGAGGATTTCAAGACATTGGTGTCTTTTTTGATCCTAATTGACATCTGACACAGAGAGGCCCTCTTTCAAGGAGCGCTTGCGGAAGCCTCCTGTTCCTTTGTCTCCTACGTGTTCATTCCCACCCATGCCTCAATCTCCTCCCATGCCTCTGGTCCAGAGTCACCAGGTACTGCTGAGCCGATGCAGCTGGAATTCACGCTTCTCTCCGTGGCGGAGAGGGCCTTTAGGAGGAGGAAGGGACTCTGCCTCTATTGTGGGTTACAGGGCCACCTTTTGAAGTCTTGTCCTACACGGCCGGGAAACGCTCACACCTAAGGTCCTGTCGGGGGCAGACCTTGGGTGGTTTATCCTCGTCCCCGGAACCGCTTAAGGAGAAACCTTTGGTTATGGTTGTCTTTTCCTGGGTGGACTCCTCCATAGTCACCCAGGCTCTTGTTGACTCCGGTGCTGCAGGCTATTTCATTGACAGTACTTTTGTATCAAAGCACTCCATTCCATGGCAAGCCCCTTCAACCCGCACTCGTTACTCATGAAACTGCTCCGTTGTCCATGGCTGTTGGGGCTCTCCATTTTGAAACCCTCCAGTTCCAGGTGATAAACTCTCAGCATTTTCTGGTTGTTCTGGGTTATCCCTGGCTCCAAAAGCACAATCCCAGTCTCGACTGGCGCAGGTCTGAAAATTTGTCGTGGTCCCCACAATGTATTTCCACTTGTCTTCGGAAACCAGTTAAAGTCTTGTGCACTTCTTCGGTTTCTCAATTGCCAGAGGAGTACCGAGAGTTCCTAGACGTGTTTGACAAGGTGCGTGCCGGTACGTTGCCTCCTCACCGGTCTTACGATTGTGCCATAGACCTGCAACCTGGAGCCATTCCTCCTCAGGGCCGGGTGTACCCTCTTATGTTGCAGAGAATTGTGCTATGGAGGAAAATGTTGCCGATGCTCTGTTGCGGAGGATCATCCACAAATCCTGCTCTCCTGCAGGGGTTGGCTTCTTCTTTGTGAAGAAAATGGGTGGCAAGTTAAGACCATGTATCGATTATATGGGTCTTAATCGTCTTACCATTAAGAATGCTTACCCTATTCCGCTTATTACTGAACTCTTTGACTGCCTCAAGGGAGCTACGTTCTTTACTAAACTTGATTTGAGAGGAGCGTACAATCTCGTTAGGATTAAGGAGGGCCACGAATGGAAAACAGCATTTAACAGCAGGAGTGGGCATTATGAGTATCTTGTAATGTCCTTTGGCCTATGTAATGCTCCTGCTGTTTTTCAGGAATTTATTAATAATGTCCTACGAGATATGTTGCAACAATGTGTTGTGGTGTACTTAGACGACATCCTCCTACACTCACCCACACTTGAGGCTCATCGTTCTGATGTTACATGGGTTCTTCAGAGACTTGTAATGCCCTTTCGCCTATGTAATGATCCTGCTGTTTTTCAGCAATTTATTAATGATGTCCTACGAGATATGTTGCAACAGTGTGTTGTGGTGTACTTAGACGACATCCTCCTACACTCACCCACACTTGAGGCTCATCGTTCTGAAGTTACACAGGTTCTTCATAGACTACGTGAGAATGGCCTGTTTTGTAAACTCGAGAAATGTGAGTTCCATCAGACTGAAGTAACCTTCCTAGGTTATGTTTTCTCCGTTGCAGGGTTCTCCATGGATTCTGACACATTATCTGCAGCACTGCAGTGGCCTCACCCAGTTGGTCTTCGGTCTATTCAAGGTTTTTTGGGGTTCGCCAATTACTATAGAAAGTTTATTAAAAACTTTTCTTCCTTGGTCAAACTTATCACAGACATGACCCGTAAAGAGAATGATCCACTCCATTGGTCACCTACTGCCATTAAGGCCTTTGATAGTCTTAAGACTGCCTTTGCTGCCGCTCCAGTTCTGGCTCATCCTAACCCTGTCCTGCCTTTCTTTCTTGAGGTTGATGCGTCTGAGACTGGAGTAGGTACCCTCTTGTCTCAACGTCCTACGCCTGATGGTTCCTTGCATCCATGTGGTTTCTTCTCTAAGAAATTGTCTCCAGTGGAGTGCAATTATGAAATTGGCGACAGGGAATTACTGGTCATAATTTTTTACTTAAGGAATGGAGGCATATTCTTGAGGGTACTAGCGTGCCAGTGCTCATTATTACTGACCACAAGAATTTAACTTATATGTCTGAAGCAAAACGTATTTTTGTCTCGGTTTAATTATGTGGTCTCCTACCTGCCTGGTAGTAAGATTGTTTGGGCTGATGCCCTCTCTCGACAATTTTCGCCTCTGTCCAAGGAGGAGTCTGTACTTACTCCTGTTATTCCTCCTGACCATATTTTTGCTACCATACGTACTAATTTGACTTCTCCCTTGGGGGAGGAGATTCTGGTTGCAAAAACCAATGCACCTCCTGAGAAACTTTTGCACACTTACCACTATCCTAAAGCCACAGGTCATCCAGGCAAGAACCAAATGATTTGGTCTGTCACTCGACAACTCTGGTGGCCAGGTCTTCGTTCTGATGTTGCTGCATATGCTACTTCCTGCTCAATTTGTGCACAGAATAAGACTCCTTGATGTCTTCCTGTGGTTCTTCTTCAACCTATTGCTAATCTATCCATGGACTTCATTGTCGAGCTCCCTGTTTCCAATGGCAATACTGTTATCCTTATGGTGGTTGACCATGTTTCTAAAATGTCACATTGCATTCCCTTGATAAAGCTGCCTACCGCTCAGGAGCTTGCTTCAATTTTTGCCCGGGAGGTCTTCTGTTTACATGGGTTACCCAAGGAGATAGTGTAGGACCGGGGTAGCCAGTTTGTCTCCAGATTTTGGCGTTCCTTTTGTGCTCAAATAGGGATCCAGCTTTCCTTCCCCTCGGCATATCACCCTCAATCCAATGGGGCTGTGGAACGGTCTAATTAAGCTCTGGAACAGTTCCTCCATTGCTATGTCTCAGATCACCACAATACTTTGGGCATAGTTTGTTCATAATAGTATTATTAATGCTTCCGTTCATGGAAAATTATGGGTTTCAACCATCCTTGTTAACCAATTCATTCATGTCTCAGGGTATTCCGGCTTTGGAAGAGCATCTCCGGCAACTCCGTTCCACGTGGGTACAGATTCAGGAATGGCTTCATCGTTCTATGCAGCGCCAAAAGTTCCAGGCTGATCGTAGGCATCTGCCCGCACCTTCCTACCAGGTTGGTGAGAGAGTTTGGCTGTTCTCCCGCAAATTGAACCTTTGTGTGACTTCCAATAAATTGGCTCCCCGTTATGTTGGTCCTTTTTTAATACTCCGACGGGTTAATCCTGTGGCCTACGCTCTTGACCTTCCTCCTGCTATGCGCATCTCCTATGTTTTTCATGTCTCCCTCTTGAAACCATTGGTTTGTAATCGGTTTACCACTGTGTTGCCTCATCCCCATCCTATCTTTGTTGACAACCATGAAGAGTATGAGGTCAGCAGCATTATTGACTCTCGTATGTCCAGGGGCCATGTACAGTATTTGGTTCACTGGAGAGGCTACGGTCCAGAGGAGTGTTCTTTGGTTCCCTCCTCTGATGTTCATGCTCCCGCCCTTCTCCGTGCCTTCCATGCCCGTTTCCCCAATAAGCCTTTTGTCCTCCCGTGGGAGGGGAGAGTACTGTCAGGGTTTTTTCCCTGTTGTGATTGCCATGTGCTGCTAGCAGCCATTTTACTCACCTCTCTTCCTGAATATGGTGCATTGTGGGAGATGCTGCTCAATTCCTGCACTTCCTTTTATGGCCAGACTGGTGTGCATCATCCATGTGAGACAGGATGCAGTCTCAGAATTGTGATGTCATTACTTATTATTTGAAGGGCCTCTGTTCAGTATGCTTTGCCTTTGCGTTGTCTTAGACCTGTTTGTGAGAGTTCCTGTATATTACCTGGCTGCCTGATGTCCTTCCTGGTTTCTGATCCCTGGCTTGTTCCTGTTTTCCTTGTTCCTGATTCCGGCTTGTCTGACTATTCGCTTTGGCTCCTGACTCAGCTTGTCTGACTACCAGCTCTGGTTTTGATTCCTGGCTTGTTATTTGACTTGTGAACTTTTATTATTTTTTGCTATTAATAAAGGTGTGATTATTTTTGCACTTCTCGTCTCAGTCTGATTCCTGGCACCCTGACAGTGGCGGGATAGGGGAGCTTGGGTTTTTTTAGATTAGGTTTTTATTTGGGGGGTTGGTTGTGTGGGTGGTGGGTTTTACTGTTTGGGGGGTTGTTTGAATTTTTTATTTACAGGTAAAAGAGCTGATTTCTTTGGGGCAATGCCCCGTAAAAGGCCCTTTTAAGGGATATTTTACTTTATTGTAGGTTAGGGGGTTTTTTATTTGGGGGAGGGGCTTTTTTATTTTCATAGGGCCCTTAGATTAGGTGTAATTAGTTTAAATCTTTGATAATTTATTTTTTATGTTTTGTAACTAAGACCTAGATTTGGAGTTTGGCATTATCCGTGAAAACCAGCGTTAGAGGCTCCTAACGCTGGTTTTAGGCTACCGCCGGTATTTGGAGTCACTAAAAATAGGGTCTAACGCTCACTTTTCAGCCGCGACTTTTCCATACCGCAGATCCCCTTACGTCAATTGCGTATCCTATCTTTTCAATGGGATTTTTCTAACTCCGGTATTTAGAGTCGTTTCTGAAGTGAGCGTTAGACATCTAACGACAAAACTCCAGCCGAAGGAAAAAAGTCAGTAGTTAAGAGCTTTCTGGGCTAACGCCGGTTTATAAAGCTCTTAACTACTGTACTCTAAAGTACACTAACACCCATAAACTACCTATGTACCCCTAAACCGAGGTCCCCCCACATCGCCGACACTCGAATAAATTTTTTTAACCCCTAATCTGCCGACCGCCACCTACGTTATCCTTATGTACCCCTAATCTGCTCCCCCTAACACCGCCTACCCCTGTATTATATTTATTAACCCCTAATCTGCCCCCCTCAACGTTGCATCCATCTGCCTACACTTATTAACCCCTAATCTGCCGACCGCAAAGCGCCGCCACCTACGTTATCCTTATGTACCCCTAATCTGCTGCCCCTAACACCGCCGACCCCTATATTATATTTATTAACCCCTAATCTGCCCCCCTCAACGTCGCCTCCACCTACCTACACTTATTAACCCCTAATCTGCCCCCCTCAACGTCGCCTCCACCTACCTACACTTATTAACCCCTAATCTGCCGAGCGGACCTGAGCGCTACTATAATAAAGTTATTAACCCCTAATCCGCATCACTAACCCTATAATAAATAGTATTAACCCCTAATCTGCCCTCCCTAACATCGCCGACACCTAACTTCAATTATTAACCCCTGATCTGCCGACTGGAGCTCACCGCTACTCTAATAAATGTATTAACCCCTAAAGCTAAGTCTAACCCTAACACTAACACCCCCCTAAATTCAATATAATTTACATCTAACTAAATTAATTAACTCTTATTAAATAAATTATTCCTATTTAAAGATAAATACTTACCTGTAAAATAAATCCTAATATAGCTACAATATAAATTATAATTATATTATAGCTATTTTAGGATTTATATTTATTTTACAGGTAACTTTGTATTTATTTTAAGCAGGTACAATAGCAATTAAATAGTTAAGAACTATTTAATAGTTACCTAGTTAAAATAATTACAAAATTACCTGTAAAATGAATCCTAACCTAAGTTACAATTAAACCTAACACTACACTATCAATAAATTAATTAAATAAAATACCTACAATTACCTACAATTAACCTAACACTACACTATCAATAAATTAATTAAATACAATTCCTACAAATAAATACAATTAAATAAACTAGCTAAAGTACAAAAAATAAAAAAGAACTAAGTTACAAAAAATAAAAAAATATTTACAAAAATATTACAACAATTTTAAACTAATTACACCTACTCTAAGCCCCCTAATAAAACAACAAAGCCCCCCAAAATAAAAAATGCCCTACCCTATTCTAAATTACTAAAGTTAAAAGTTCTTTTACCTTACCAGCCCTGAACAGGGCCCTTTGCGGGGCATGCCCCAAGAAGTTCAGCTCTTTTGCCTTTAAAAAAAACCCATACAATACCCCCCCCCCCAACATTACAACCCACCACCCACATACCCCTAATCTAACCCAAACCCCCCTTAAATAAACCTAACACTAAGCCCCTGAAGATCATCCTACCTTGTCTTCACCTCACCAGGTATCACCGATCCGTCCTGGCTCCAAAATCTTCATCCAACCCAAGGGGGGGTTGGCGATCCATCATCCGGTGGCTGAAGAGGTCCAGAAGAGGCTCCAAAGTCTTCATCCTATCCAGGAAGAAGAGGCGATCCGGACCGGCAACCATCTTGATCCAATCGGCATCTTCTATCTTCATCCGATGACGACCGGCTCCATCCTGAAGACCTCCACCGTGGACCCATCTTCTTCCGGCGACGTCCAACTGAAGAATGATGGTTCCTTTAAGGAACGTCATCCAAGATGGCGTCCCTGGAATTCCGATTGGCTGATAGGATTCTATCAGCCAATCGGAATTAAGGTAGGAATATTCTGATTGGCTGATGGAATCAGCCAATCAGAATCAAGTTCAATCCGATTGGCTGATCCAATCAGCCAATCAGATTGAGCTCGCATTCTATTGGCTGATCGGAACAGCCAATAGAATGCGAGCTCAATCGCATTAAGAATATTCCTATCTTAATTCCGATTGGCTGATAGAATCCTATCAGCCAATCGGAATTCGAGGGACGCCATCTTGGATGACGTCCCTTAAAGGAACCGTCATTCTTCAGTTGGACGTCGCCAGAAGAAGATGGGTCCGCAGTGGAGGTCTTCAGGATGGAGCCAGTCGTCATCGGATGAAGATAGAAGATGCCGCTTGGATCAAGATGGTTGCCGGTCCGGATCGCTTCTTCTTCCCGGATAGGATGAAGACTTTGGAGCCTCTTCTGGACCTCTTCAGCCACCGGATGATGGATCGCCAACCCCCGCTTGGGTTGGATGAAGATTTTGGAGCCAGGACGGATCGGTGATACCTGGTGAGGTGAAGACAAGGTAGGATGATCTTCAGGGGCTTAGTGTTAGGTTTATTTAAGGGGGGTTTGGGTTAGATTAGGGGTATGTGGGTGGTGGGTTGTAATGTTGGGGGGGGTATTGTATGTTTTTTTTTTACAGGCAAAAGAGCTGAACTTCTTGGGGCATGCCCCGCAAAGGGCCCTGTTCAGGGCTGGTAAGGTAAAAGAGCTTTTAACTTTAGTAATTTAGAAAAGGGTAGGGCATTTTTTATTTTGGGGGGCTTTGTTGTTTTATTAGGGGGCTTAGAGTAGGTGTAATTAGTTTAAAATTGTTGTAATATTTTTCTTATGTTTGTAGATATTTTTTTATTTTTTGTAACTTAGTTCTTTTTTATTTTTTGTACTTTAGTTAGTTTATTTCATTGTAGTTATTTGTAGATATTGTATTTAATTAATGTATTGATAGTGTAGTGTTAGGTTAAATTGTAGGTAATTGTAGGTATTTTATTTAATTAATTTAATGATAGTATAGTGTTAGGTTTAATTGTAACTTAGGTTAGGATTTATTTTACAGGTAATTTTGTAATTATTTTAACTAGGTAACTATTAAATAGTTCTTAACTATTTAATAGCTATTGTACCTGGTTAAAATAATTGCAAAGTTGCCTGTAAAATAAATATTAATCCTAAAATAGCTACAATGTAATTATAATTTATATTGTAGCTATATTAGGGTTTATTTTACAGGTAAGTATTTAGCTTTAAATAGGAATAATTTATTTAATAAGAGTTAATTAATTTCGTTAGATTAAAATTATATTTAATTTAGGGGGGTGTTAGGGTTAGACTTAGCTTTAGGGGTTAATCCATTTATTAGAATAGCGGTGAGCTCCGGTCGGCAGATTAGGGGTTAATAATTGAAGTTAGGTGTCGGCGATGTTAGGGAGGGCAGATTAGGGGTTAATACTATTTATTATAGGGTTAGTGAGGCGGATTAGGGGTTAATAACTTTATTATAATAGCGGTGCGGTCCACTCGGCAGATTTGGGGTTAATAAGTGTAGGCAGGTGGAGGCGACGTTGAGGGGGGCAGATTAGGGGTTAATAAATATAATATAGGGGTCGGCGGTGTTAGGGGCAGCAGATTAGGGGTACATAGGGATAATGTAAGTAGCGGCGGTTTACGGAGCGGCAGATTAGGGGTTAAAAATAAAATGCAGGTGTCAGCGATAGCGGGGGCGGCAGATTAGGGGTTAATAAGTGTAAGGCTAGGGGTGTTTAGACTCAGGGTACGTGTTAGGGTGTTAGGTGCAGACTTAGGAAGTGTTTCCCCATAGCAAACAATGGGGCTGCGTTAAGAGCTGAACGCGGCTTTTTTGCAGGTGTTAGGATTTTTTTCAGCTCAAACAGCCCCATTGTTTCCTATGGGGGAATCGTGCACGAGTGGCCGCTTGCGTAAGCAACTCTGGTATTGAGATTTGAAGCTGCGTTAAAAATGCTCTACGCTCCTTTTTTGGAGCCTAACGCAGCCATTCTGTGGACTCCAGAAAAAAGCCGGCGTTAGTTTTTCGGGTCGTTACCGACAAAACTCCAAATCTAGCCGTTAGTGTTTATTTTTTTGTAGCTTAGTGTTTGTTATTTTTTGTAACTTAGTTGTTAGTTTTTTGTAACTTAGTAATTTTTTAGTGTAGATTTTAATTATTTGAGTAGGGTTAGGTGTTTAAATATATAATATAGTTAATTTAATTTGTAGTTTAACGTAATTTTAGTATAAAAGTTAAGGTAGATTAATTATTAATTTAATATAGTTGAATTTAATTTTAGTATAACAGTTAGGGTAGATTAATTATTTATTTAATATAGTTTAATGTAATTTTAGTATAAGAGTTAGGATAGATTAATTATTAATTTTATATAGTTTAATGTAATTTTAGTATAACAGTTAGGGTAAATTAATTATTAGTTAGTTTAATGAAATTTTGTATAACAGTTAGGGTAGGTTAATTATTAATGTAATATAGTTTAATGTAATTTTAAAGGTAAGTTTAAATTTATTATAAGATAGGGATGAGTTAATATTTAATATAAAGTTAGCGGGTTGTTAGGTTTAGGGGTTAATAGGTTAATTTAGTTTATGGCGATGTGGGGGGCTGGCAGTTTAGGGGTTAATACATTTATTCAGTTGCAGGGAGCTCCGGATGCAGCGAGATAGGGGTTAATAACTTTACTTAGTTGCGGTGGGCTCTGGGAGCAGTGGGATAGGGGTTAAACATTTTAGTATAGTGGCGGTGTTTAGTGACAGTATACAAATGCAGCTGGGAAAAAGCCGAATAGAAGCGAGATCGATGACTGTTAGTTAACAACAGTCCGCTGCTCATCGCCCCGTACTTGGTGCGTGGATTTTTGACAGCTTTTTTTGTTAAATATGGATTGCGTATTCAGGTCTGTGGAAGCGAGGTTAGGTGATGTCAGGCCAGCGTATTGGTGCGAATGCAGCACAGTTGACGACTTGATAAATAGGCCTCATAGTGTTATTAAGAGTGTAACTGTACTGTTATATGTATTTTAGATGTGTTTTGTGACACTTTTTTGTTTTGAGAAACAATTAACCAGAGCTCTGAGGATGCGATATCCCGACTCGTGTTAACTTGAATTGCACTCAAGCAATTGTGTTTAATTTAAAATTGTAATACAGGCGCCACATCCGATGCACGCGAACACTCACAATAAACTTCTTTTTGATTGCGCGTAACTGTTTTCACAACACTCGTAATCTGGCTGCATCATATTGTATAGCTCACTTTCGCATAGATTACGAGTTTTGCACTATAGAGGGTGTGAAAAGAACGCAAAAAAAGTTGCGTTTTTTCACCCTACATAGCGATTCCTTTACAAGTTTCTGAAAATCTGCCTGTGCGTGGGATATAGTGGCGATAAGCTCAATACCGCACAAAATCCAAGGGCTGCTTTGATGTGCTTGTGCATGTTTTCCCTATAGACATCAAAGGGGAGAGAGTGTTAGAAAAAACATTTACACCTGAAACGCGGAATGAAAAGCTCCATAATGCAACCCCATTGATGTCTATGGGGAGAAAAAAGTTAAGTTTAAACCTAACACCCTGATATAAACCCCTAGTCTAAACACCCCTAATCTGCCGCACCCAACATTGCCAACCCCAAAATAAAGTTATTAACCTCTAACCTGCCGCTCCCGACATCGCCGCCACTAATAAAATGTATTAACCCCTATTACGCCGCTCCCAGACATTGCCGCCACTATAATAAAGTTGTTAACCCCTATTCCCCCGTAGCCCAACATCAGTGACACTATAATAAAGCTATTAACCCCTATTCTGCCGCTACCTGAAATCGCCACCACTAAATAAAGTTATTAACCACTTAACCTCTGGTCTCCCACATCACCGCCACTAAATAAACCTATTAACCCCTAAACCGCCAGCCCTTCACATTGCAAAAAATTAATTAAACGATTAACCCCTAAACCTAACAACCCCTTAACTTTATATTAAAATTACAATATCCCTATCATAAAAGAAATAAAAACGTACCTGTGAAATTACAAAAACCTAAGTTTAAACTAACAATTAACCTAACATAACTTTTATACTAAAATTAAAATAACTACTAATTAAAAAAACTAAATTACACTTTAAAAAAACCTAACACTACTAAAACAATTTAAGTCTAGAATTCCAAAAAAAAATTACTAAATTACAAAAAATAACAAACACTAAATTACTAAAAATAACAAATTAAATTATCCAAAATAAAAACAATTACACCTAATCTAATAGCCCTATAAAAGTAAACCACCTCAAAAAATAAAAAACCCTAGTCTACAATAAACTACCAATAGCCCTTAAAAGGGACTTTTATAGGGCATTGCCCTAAAGAAATCAGCTCTTTTACCTGTAAAAAAATACAAAGACCCCCCCAACAGTAAAACCCACCACCCAACCAACCCCTCAAAATAAAAAACCTAACTCTAAAAAATACCTAAGCTAGCCATTGCCCTGAAAAGGGCAGTTATATGGGCATTGCCCTTAAAAGGGCATTCCGTTCTTTTACATTGCACTGAAAAGGGCATTCAGCTGTTTTAAAAACAAACAAACCCTATTCTAAAAAAAAAAAACACCCAAAAAGATTAAAAAAAACCCTAACCCCCGAAGATCCACTCACAGTTTCTGAAGTCCGGACATCCATCCTCATCCAGGCGGCGAGAAGTCTTCATCCAGATGGAATCTTCTATCTTCATCCAGACAGCATCTTCTATCTTCATCCTGGCAGCGTCTTCTATCTTCATCCCGGTAAGCGGATCCATCCTTGAAGACATCCAGCATGAAGCGCCCTCTTCATATGGTCACCGCTGTACACTGGATCTTCAATGCATGAGAGACTTTTCAAAATGGCATCCCTTGCATTCCTATTGGTTGATTTGATTCTTGAAATTCAAATAAACAAATAGGATGAGAGCTACTGAAATCCTTTTGGCTGTTCAAATCAGCCAATAGGATGAGAGCTAATGAAATTCTATTGGTTATTCAAATTCTATTGTCTATCATTCTTTTTCAAAGGTCTCTGTGAGGAACTGTGTTATCTCATATCTTGTAACTGTCTATATGCCGGACAGCAGAGCAGTTAAGTGCTTTTTCTTCCAGTTGGGGAGACCATGCACATAACAAATTAAAAGACACTGCTTTTTTATTGGGACATAGATAATCTTGTTGTATGGGTTACACTGGGGCATGAAGCAAGCACTGTAGCATGTGTGAGACTAACATTTAAACTCTGTTAAAAAGAAAGGGTAAAATGTTTTATTAGGCTTTATTTTCTTGATATTACTTGATACAACAATACAAGTTTAAAGGCTGATTTTTTTTATTTCAGCAGCTTATTCATTTCCCCTTTGCTTTAAAATAAAATGATGCATTATTTTAAATTGTCAGGTTTGAAAAAGCGATTATTTCTGGTACTCGGTGTACTAGGAAGTAGTGCCTCTCTGTGTCGCAGCAGTAATTTGAGCTTGGCAGTTGCAGTCACATGACAGGCTTTACTTCATAATCTTTCTGAAGAGAAAGTTGTTTTTCTCCATTTCTGGTTGATCCGGTCTTAATTGGGAGTGGTAAGGCACCTGAGTAATGAATGTGGGTTGTTGCCTGAGGGGTATTTTAGAAGTTTATTTGATGCTTATTAAATGTTTTTTCTTAACTTTTATCACATAATTTTAGCTGGGGATCAATCCTAATTTGGGATTAAATTTAAAGTGTATTTTTTCCATGGCTTATTTTAATTGCTTATCTGTACAAGTTTATTTACTGTTTCACAACATGTCTGATATGGAGCAAGAGCCTACTCTCATTAATTCATACTCATTATGTTTAGATGCACAAATTGCAGCTCCTATGCAATTTTGTTCTTCATGTGTCAAGAAAACCTTGCAAAATAAAGGTAAAATGTTTGAGCCTAATGTCTCTCAGGATGATGCTGTTAAAATAATACCTCAGCTTTCTCCTGCTATGTCCCAAGCCTCAATGGCGTCACATGAAGTGCCCTGTGGTTCCTCAATAACTCCTAGTGGAGTTTTTTTAAAAGCAGAATTTGCTGCCCAGGTATCTTCTGTGGTATCTGTGGCATTCCCAGATTATAGTGAAAACGCAAGAGGAAATCTAGAAATTCAGAAAGTAAGGTGCCTGTCCTTAGTTCTGCTTCCCAAGTTGACCTTTCTCATAAGTTTGCTGAGGAAGATACATCGGGACTTTCTGAGGGTGAAATCTCAGATTCGGACAGTATAATTCCTTCTTCTGAGACTGAGGTGTATCCTTCAGATTTAAGTTTAAAACCTTTGTGTAGTGTTAAAGGAGGTTTTAGCTACTTTAGATGACTCTGATACCCCTGTCATTGTCACTCCTAAAAATCTAGTAAAATTAATAGTTTATTTGATGAACCTTCCACTTCAGAGGTTTTTCCTGTGCCGGACCGTGCTAGGGAGATTATCTCACAGGAAAATGTTTCCTGTCCAGGACTCCATTAATGACCCTTGGTATACTGTACCCAAAGTTGAAGGGGCCATCTCCACTCTGTTTAAGAGAACCATTATTCCTATTGAGGATAGCTGTTCTTTTAAGGATCCAATGGACAAGAAGCTGGGGGCTTATCTGAAAAAAAATATGTTCATCAAGGTCTCCAATGGCAACCTGTGGTGTGTATTGCCACCGTGACTAGTGTGGCATCTTATTGGTTCAATGTCTTTTCTGATTCTCTTCAAGTAGTGACTTCTTTGGATGAAATTCAAGATAGGATTAAAGCTCTTAAGTTGGCAAATACCTTTATTGCAGATAACATTTTACAGGTTGTTAGACTAGGAGCTAAAACTTCTAGTTTCACTGTTCTAGCTCACAGGGAGTTATGGTTCAAATCCTGGTCTGCAGATGCTTCCTCTAAACTCAATCTTCTGGTGATTCCTTACAAGGACAAAACCTTGTTTAGGCCCAGTTTGGCAGAAATTATCTCTGATATTATGGGTGGAAAAGGGTATTTTCTACCTCAAGATAAGAAGAATAGGCCTAAAGGACATCAGAGTAATTTTCGTTCCTTTCGTAACTTCAGAGGAAAGCCTTCTTTCAAGAAGGAACAATCCAAGTCTTCTTGGAAACCCTATTAGTTTTGGAACAAGGGGAAACAATCAAAGAAACCTGCAGCTAACTCCAGATCAGTGTGAAGGGTTTGCCCAAATCTCAGTTCAGGTGGGGGGCAGACTTTCTCAGTTCTCTCAAACCGGATACGAGATGTCCCAGATCCCTGGACTGTGAACATAGTATCACAGGGTTACAAATTGGAATGTAAGACGTTTCCTCCCAGAGAGGTGTTCTTGAAATGTATACAACATTTTTCCTCCCTGGGAGTGATAGTTCCAGTTCCAGTGCAAGAACAGGGTTTTGGGTTCTACTCCAACCTATTTGTGGTTCCCAAAAAAGAGGGACATTTCCATCCCATTCTAGACTTGAAGTGTCTAAACAAGTTTCTCAAAGTTCCATCCTTTAAGATGGAGACTATACGCTCCATTCTTCCTTTAGTACAAGAGGGTCAGTTCATGACAACCTTAGACCTAAAGTATGCATATATTCATGTTCCTATTCACAGGGACCATCACAGATTCCTGAGATTTGCCTTTCTGGACTAACATTTCCAGTTTGGGGCCCTTCCATTTGGTCTAGCCACGTCTCCCAGAATTTTTTCAAAGGTTCTGGTTTTTTTTTTTGCAGTGATCCATTCTCGTGGAGTTTCTGTGGCACCCTACCTGGACGACATATTGATTCTTTTCAAATAGCAAAATCTCACACAGAGATATTCTTGTCTTTTCTTTGTTCCCATGGATGGAATGTGAATCTGGAAAAAAAAGTTCCCTTTCCCCTGCTACAAGAGTAGTGTTCTTAGGGACCATAATAGGTTCTCTATTGATAAAGATTTTTCTGACAGAGGTCAGAAAAAACTAAATAATTTCCTCTTACCTCTCTCTTCAGGCTAGTGCTTATCCTTCAGTGGCTCAATTTATGGAGGTAATTGGTCTGATGGTGGCTTCCATGGACATCATTCCTTTTGATTGATTCCATTTGAGAGCTCTCCATTTGTGCATGCTCAGACAATGGAATGGTGACCATCTATCTCAGAGAATAGAGTTAGATCAGTCGTAAAGGGACTCTCTCCCATGGTGGATTTCTCAGAAACATCTGTCTCAGGGCACATGCTTTTGGAGACCTTCCTGGGTGATCGTAACCACAAATTCCAGCTGGGGAGCAGTCTGGAACTCGTTAAAATCTCAGGGCCTTTAGACTCTGGATGAGTCTGCTCTTCCCACCAACATATTGGAGTTGAGGGCAATTAGCAATGCTCTATTGGCTTGGCCTCAGTTGTCCTTAGCCCAGTTTATCAGGTTCCTGTCAGACAACATAACCTCTGTGGCTTACATCAATCACCAGGGAGGAACTCAGAGTTCCTTAGCAATGAAGGAGGTTACTTGGATTCTTCAGGAGGCAGAGACCCACAATTGCATTCTATCTGCCATCCACATTCCAGGAGTAGACAACTGGGAAGCAGATTTTCTGAGCAGACAGACTCCATCCAGAGATGTTTTCCAGCTTAGTCCTCAAATGAGGGGTGCTGGACTTAGATCTGATGGTGTACTGTCAGAATGCCAAGCTTTCAAGGTATGGTTCAAGGTCAAGAGATCCGCAGGCCGTTCTCATAGATGCTCTGGTGGTTCCTTGGGTTTTCAGGTTGGTATACCTGTTTCCTCCATTTGCTTTTCTTTCCACGAGTCATTGCTCGTATCAAACAGGAGAGTGCGTTGGTGATTCTAATAGCCCCTGCGTGGCCTCGCAGGATTTGGTTTGCAGACCTAGTGGAGAAGTCATCTCTCCCACCTTGGAGACTACCTCTGAGGAAGGACGTCCCAATTCAGGGTCCCTTCCTTAATCCAAATCTCATTTCTCTGAAGCTGACTGCTTGGAGATTGAATGCTTAATTCTGTCTAAGCGTGTTTTTTCTGAGTCTGTCATTGAGACCATGATTCAGGCTTGCAAGCCTGTTACTAGAAAGTTTTAACATAAGATATGGCATAAATATCTTTATTGGTGTTAATCCAAGGGCTACTCTTGGAGTAGAATTAGAATTCCTAGAATTTTATCTTTTCTTCAGGAAGGCCTGGAAAAGGGATTGTCAGTCAGTTCCCTGAAGGGTCAGATTTCTGATTTATCAGTTTCACTGCATAAATGCTTGGTGGATGTGCCAGATGTGCAATCTTTTTGTCAAGCCTTGGTCAAAATCAAGCCTGTCTTTAAGTCTGTTGTTCCTCCTTGGAGCCTTAACCTTGTTCTTAAAGTTTTACAGCTGGCTCATTTTGAGCCGTTTCATTCCATAGACATTAAATTGTTATCTTGGAAGGTTTTGTTTCTTGCTGCTATCTCTTCACCAGCAACAAGAAACAAATGTTTGCTTACCTGATAAAAGTATTTCTTTCCAGATATGGTGAGTCCACGGCCCCACAATTTATTTTAAGACAGGTACCTCTACACCTTGTGTTACTCCTTTTTCGCCATTTCCCTTTGGTGGAATGACTGGGGGTTGTTGGTAAGGGAGTGATACATAGCAGTTTAACTGTGGTGCCCTTTGCCTCCTCTTGCTGGTCTGGAGTGATATTTCCAACAGTAACTACTCAAGCCGTGGACTCACCATATCTGGTAATAAATACAGGGAGTGCAGAATTATTAGGCAAATGAGTATTTTGACCACATCATCCTCTTTATGCATGTTGTCTTACTCCAAGCTGTATAGGCTCGAAAGCCTACTACCAATTAAACATATTAGGTGATGTGCATCTCTGTAATGAGAAGGGGTGTGGTCTAATGACATCAACACCCTATATCAGGTGTGCATAATTATTAGGCAACTTCCTTTCCTTTGGCAAAATGGGTCAAAAGAAGGACTTGACAGGCTCAGAAAAGTCAAAAATAGTTAGATATCTTGCAGAGGGATGCAGCACTCTTAAAATTGCAAAGCTTCTGAAGCGTGATTATCGAACAATCAAGCGTTTCATTCAAAATAGTCAACAGGGTCGCAAGAAGCGTGTGGAAAAACCAAGGCGCAAAATAACTGCCCATGAACTGAGAAAAGTCAAGCGTGCAGCTGCCAAGATGCCACTTGCCACCAGTTTGGCCATATTTCAGAGCTGCAACATCACTGGAGTGCCCAAAAGCACAAGGTGTGCAATACTCAGAGACATGGCCAAGGTAAGAAAGGCTGAAAGACGACCACCACTGAACAAGACACACAAGCTGAAACGTCAAGACTGGGCCAAGAAATATCTCAAGACTGATTTTTCTAAGGTTTTATGGACTGATGAAATGAGAGTGAGTCTTGATGGGCCAGATGGATGGGCCCGTGGCTGGATTGGTAAAGGGCAGAGAGCTCCAGTCCGACTCAGACGCCAGCAAGGTGGAGGTGGAGTACTGGTTTGGGCTGGTATCATCAAAGATGAGCTTGTGGGGCCTTTTCGGGTTGAGGATGGAGTCAAGCTCAACTCCCAGTCCTACTGCCAGTTTCTGGAAGACACCTTCTTCAAGCAGTGGTACAGGAAGAAGTCTGCATCCTTCAAGAAAAACATGATTTTCATGCAGGACAATGCTCCATCACACGCGTCCAAGTACTCCACAGCATGGCTGGCAAGAAAGGGTATAAAAGAAGAAAATCTAATGACATGGCCTCCTTGTTAACCTGATCTGAACCCCATTGAGAACCTGTGGTCCATCATCAAATGTGAGATTTACAAGGAGGGAAAACAGTACACCTCTCTGAACAGTGTCTGGGAGGCTGTGGTTGCTGCTGCACGCAATGTTGATGGTGAACAGATCAAAACACTGACAGAATCCATGGATGGCAGGCTTTTGAGTGTCCTTGCAAAGAAAGGTGGCTATATTGGTCACTGATTTGTTTTTGTTTTGTTTTTGAATGTCAGAAATGTATATTTGTGAATGTTGAGATGTTATATTGGTTTCAATGGTAAAAATAAATAATTGAAATGGGTATATATTTGTTTTTTGTTAAGTTGCCTAATAATTATGCACAGTAATAGTCACCTGCACACACAGATATCCCCCTAAAATAGCTATAACTAAAAACAAACTAAAAACTACTTCCAAAACTATTCAGCTTTGATATTAATGAGTTTTTTGGGTTCATTGAGAACATGGTTGTTGTTCAATAATAAAATTAATCCTCAAAAATACAACTTGCCTAATAATTCTGCACTCCCTGTAAATGTATCAGGTAAGCATACATTTTTTTTTTTATAGCTGAATTGACATTTTTCAGCGTTAAAACCGTAACGCAAAACTTGTAATCCAGGTAAATATTTCCCATTGGCATCCCAGAAGATGTGAGCGGGCCCTGTGAACAGCAGTAGATCTGTGCTTTTGTGAGCAGAGATCTTGTAGGGGGAAAATACCTCATGTTATCTGTCTAATTATTTACACAAAGACCTCCTTCTTTTCTTAATTAATGTCAAAGGCCAATATGTAAAGAGAACAGTGGAAAATGAGCATTTTAGTACATCTCTGTCTAAGCGCCCCGCAGGGAATATTACTTTATCTAAACTTTCTTGTTTATTTTAAGCATTTATGAGTACTATGCTGCTTGGAAATGCCCCACCTGGAAATCTTGGAGATGTGCACCTCTTACTTTGTTTTTCTGGAACCCCTGTTGCTGTGTATCCCTCATCCTGGTTTCAGTCACTGCAGGCGATCAGTCAGCTGGATGGCTGAGAAGTTCCAGCTTGAGCATTGTGCACTTTACATAAAATGCCACTACAATTGTGAGTGTTATACCTTCCTTTATTACTATTATAGATGATACAGTGTCGTTTTGGAAGTAAAGAGCCAATCTTCCATCACAAGGAGCTGCCTTGGTACCAACATTTAGAAAGTTTTCTTGCCTTTGATTGACTGAGAATACAATTTTTCTATATATCAAGTCTATATAAGGATCCTATTGGGACTATTTTTTGCCTTGCTTGACTTTTATTGCTACACGTTTGTATTTTCCTTTGTACTTGGCATGTGCCCCCTATGATATATGTGCAGATGTATAATAATTTAATATTTATGATATGAAAAAACTAGATCACCTCTCTTTAGCCATCACTCAAATGTAATCTATTAATTGTCATTGGTAATGCAAACAATAAAAGTATTCATTGGTATTGTCGGTTCTAAGTTAAAAATCTTAAAACAAGGTATATCTTGAAAGAGCAAAGAGAAAGTGTATGGGGTAATCCCATAGCATTAAACTATTTTCTATAGCATAAATACTAGATACAAAACTTCCATAATAGAACAGCAACTTTCTTTTACATTTTCTTCATTTAAATTCATTTGTAAGAGTATATACTTAGGAATATATTATAGCCCCATTAGTGACATGACGTTATTTATAGTTTATATTGTTCATTTTTGATAATGAAAGTAATAAGACTTTGAAAACACTATTGTTGAATAAAGGATATCAATAAATATGATAGCAGGTAAAATATATTTACAGTTTTGTCACATAAAAAAGATCATCAATGATATTCAAAGTTCTTCTTAAATAACATACTGTTTCTGTCTGAAGTTTGATTCTATCTGTATTATCAATAAAACAAACAAACACATACTTTTTCATGTGTAGCATGTAGACCAGATGAAGAACACTTTTATATCTTTTTTTTGTGTGTGTTAGAACTTTAAAGAAACCAATCTGAAGGCTGCATTGATCTTTCTTGCAGTTCTGCAGAAAATACAGTAATTTATTTACTAGTCATGTCATCCGACACAGACAGAAAATCAAAAATACATAAATATTCAACAAGTTTCCTGAATTACATTGCATGAAAATATTACTTTTAGAACAAAGTTTTACAGTACAAACAATATACATATCTGCCAGTTTACTTCTGTAACAGAGAAACAACTCATGAGACTATTATGAGTAAGAAGTATATATTTACCATTTCTTGACTTGATGCCATTTTTTATTGTGAAACAAACTGAGCAGAAAATAAAAGAACTAATACTGAAACTGATCTAGGATTTCTGATATATATACATCTATGTCCATCAATCTATCTATCTATCTATCTATCTATCTATCTATCTATCTATCTATCTATCTATCATCTATCTATCTATCTATCTATCTATCTATCTATCCTTCAATCATCTATCTCTCTTTCTCTCTCTCTCTTTCTTTCTCTCTCTCTCTCTCTCTCTCTTTCTCTCTCTCTCTCTCTCTCTCTCTATATATATATATATATATATATATATATATATATATTTTCTCTCTCTCTCTCTCTCTCTATATATATATATATATATACAGTATATATATATATATATATATATGTATTCATGTGCAATTTCTTAAGAAAATCAGAAAAAACTAACACCCATACTGGTGCGGTACCCCAAATAACTATAAACCCCCTACTCTAATAACCACTAAACCACCACATAGTCCAATGCAAAGTACCCCACTACACTATTAACCCCTAAACCGCCACACCTCCACATTGCAAAGTTCCTGCTACACTATTAACCCCAAAACCACCACACATCCACATTGCCTACTACTCGTTACACTATTAACCCCTAAACCACCACAACCCCATTGCAAAATACCCCTCTATGCTAATAACCCCTAAATCGCCACAACCCCATCGCAAAATATCCATTAACATCTCAACACCCTAACCAGCTAACCCTCCTAAACTAACACCTCTTAAGTTACCAACAAAAAAAACTAACCTTATCTAAAAATAAAACTATTTCCAAAAAAAAAACACAATTATGCCTATTCTTAAACTGAAGCCCCATTTAAAAAAAAACACCCCAAAATAAGAAAAACTATACTAACACTAAACTATAACAATAGCCCTTAGGAAGGTTTTTTGTAGGGCGTTGCCCTAAAGTGATTTAGCTCTTTTTTCCAAAAAAATACCAGCCCATTCTACAAGTACCCCCCCCCAAAAAAAAAAGGATAGCTAAAAAAACTACTTTATAAATTACCCTGAAAATGGCATTAGGTTGGGCATTGCCCTTAGAAGGGCATTTAGCTCTTTTGCTGCCGAAACCCCACCAAAAAAAAATAAAAAAAAATACTGTCACTAATTGAATCTTGCTCCTAAGGTGGCAGCGGTCCATCTTCATCCCGGTGGCGGTACATCTTCTTCCCAGTGGCGGTATTCTATCTTCATCCATCTTTTTTTCTTCTTATCTTTGGATCTTCCTTCCTCAATGTCCTCCTCATGCAGTCACCCACCACATAGGGGTATCTTTGCATTTCTACTGGCTGATTTTTGTTTTCAAATCAGCCAATAGAATGAGAGTTTTTCTATTTCTACTGGCTGATTTGAATTTGAAAATGAAAAAAGTCAATAGGAATGCAAGGGTACCTTTATATAAAGTGGGTGCCTCACATTCCAAATTCAGTGTGTGGCAGGTGGCCGCATGAAGAGAATGTCAAGGATTGGAAATCTGAAGATAAGAAGATGCATGAAGACAGAAAAATGCTGCCGGGATGAATATGGTCTGCTGCCGCCAGGTAGGAGCTGGATTCAACTTTGGTGAATACAATCTTTGGGGTTTAGTGATAGGATTTTTTGGGTGGGTTCTTTTTTTAGAATAGGGTTATTTTTTTGTTTTTGTTTTTCTGGGCAGCAAAAGAGCTAAATGCGATATAAAGGGCAATGCTTTGAGTAGGTTTCTTAAGATAGCCTTCTTTGGGGCGGGTTACTTGCATTGTAGGATGAGTTAGTATTTATCATGAAAAAAAGTTAAATCACTTTAGGGCAATCCACTACAAAAAGCCCTTCTAAGGGCTTTTGTTATTGTTTAGTGTTAGTATACGTTTTGTTTAAGTGTGGCTTTAGTTTTAGAATAGACATAACTGGGTTTTTTTTTGGGGGGGTTGGTATTTTTTTTTCAGGTAAGGTTAGTTTTTTTGGGGGGAATTTAGGTAGAGTTGGGTTAGGGAGGTGGGTATTTTGCAATGGGGATTGTAGCAGTTTGGGGTATAATAGTGTAGTGGGGTATTTTGAGATGGGGTTGTGGCATTTTAGGAGTTAATAGGGTAGTGGTGTATTTTGCAATGGGGGTTGGGGCAGTTTAGGGGTTAAAAGTGTAATGGGTATTTTGCAATGGGGGTTGTGGCAGTTTAGGAGTTAATAGTGTAGTTTGGTATTTCACAAATTGAGTTTTGGTGTTTTAGGGGTTAATTGTGTAGTGGAATATTTTGTGATAGGGCTGTGGCGGTTTAGGGGTTAATAGAGTAGTTTAGTGCAACTGTTTCCTCTGGCCAAACGCTTGATCGATAAATGCGATTTGCCTGAGAATTTTTTTTCCACTTTTTTTTCTCCATTGACTTCTTGTAAGTTTGTTTTTTGTGCAGGTCGAGTTAGCGGGAGAACGATAACTTTTTACTTTTAACTCGTGATACCAGTGCAAACCGATGCATGCATTTTTTTTCTTCTAGCACAATTAGCGCTATAGCAAAAGTGCTAAATCGTGCTCTACTTGTAATCTAGACCATAATCTTGTACGCAACTAAAATGTGGCAGCTGAAAAGTTGAGTTACACATTAAAGGCCAGTAGAGCACTAACTCTGCTAGAAGTAAGCTTTTTGCGCGTACTGAGTAGCGCTCATATAACAAGTTGAAAGTAACCTGATGCACGCAAACAGCCGAAGTTTGGATATTGCACGCATGTTGACCTATTCCCCCATATATATCAATAAAGCAAAAAAAGACCCTACTTGCTCAAAAACCTGATCACATATTTTCTAGTCCTTTAACCAGACATGAAAATATGAATATTTCACATTTCATTGTTCTTTTTATAGCAGAATATGTTCTATTTATTCATAAATACATATTCCTACAGGGAGTGCAGAATTATTAGGCAAGTTGTATTTTTGAGGATTAATTTTATTATTGAACAACAACCATGTTCTCAATGAACGCAAAAAACTCATTAATATCAAAGCTGAATAGTTTTGGAAGTAGTTTTTAGTTTGTTTTTAGTTATAGCTATTTTAGGGGGATATCTGTGTGTGCAGGTGACTATTACTGTGCATAATTATTAGGCAACTTAACAAAAAACAAATATATACCCATTTCAATTTTTTATTTTTACCAGTGAAACCAATATAACATCTCAACATTCACAAATATACATTTCTGACATTCAAAAACAAAACAAAAACAAATAAGTGACCAATATAGCCACCTTTCTTTGCAAGGACACTCAAAAGCCTGTCATCCATGGATTCTGTCAGTGTTTTGATCTGTTCACCATCAACATTGCGTGCAGCAGCAACCACAGCCTCCCAGACACTGTTCAGAGAGGTGTACTGTTTTCCCTCCTTGTAAATCTCACATTTGATGATGGACCACAGGTTCTCAATGGGGTTCAGATCAGGTGAACAAGGAGGCCATGTCATTAGATTTTCTTCTTTTATACCCTTTCTTGCCAGCCACGCTGTGGAGTACTTGGACGCGTGTGATGGAGCATTGTCCTGCATGAAAATCATGTTTTTCTTGAAGGATGCAGACTTCTTCCTGTACCACTGCTTGAAGAAGGTGTCTTCCAGAAACTGGCAGTAGGACTGGGAATTGAGCTTGACTCCATCCTCAACCCGAAAAGGCCCCACAAGCTCATCTTTGATGATACCAGCCCAAACCAGTACTCCACCTCCACCTTGCTGGCGTCTGAGTCGGACTGGAGCTCTCTGCCCTTTACCAATCCAGCCACGGGCCCATCCATCTGGCCCATCAAGACTCACTCTCATTTCATCAGTCCATAAAACCTTAGAAAAATCAGTCTTGAGATATTTCTTGGCCCAGTCTTGACGTTTCAGCTTGTGTGTCTTGTTCAGTGGTGGTCGTCTTTCAACCTTTCTTACCTTGGCCATGTCTCTGAGTATTGCACACCTTGTGCTTTTGGGCACTCCAGTGATGTTGCAGCTCTGAAATATGGCCAAACTGGTGGCAAGTGGCATCTTGGCAGCTGCACGCTTGACTTTTCTCAGTTCATGGACAGTTATTTTGCGCCTTGGTTTTTCCACACGCTTCTTGCGACCCTGTTGACTATTTTGAATGAAACGCTTGATTGTTCGATGATCACGCTTCAGAAGCTTTGCAATTTTAAGAGTGCTGCATCCCTCTGCAAGATATCTCACTATTTTTGACTTTTCTGAGCCTGTCAAGTCCTTCTTTTGACCCATTTTGCCAAAGGAAAGGAAGTTGCCTAATAATTATGCACACCTGATATAGGGTGTTGATGTCATTAGACCACACCCCTTCTCATTACAGAGATGCACATCACCTAATATGCTTAATTGGTAGTAGGCTTTCGAGCCTATACAGCTTGGAATAAGACAACATGCATAAAGAGGATGATGTGGTCAAAATACTCATTAGCCTAATAATTCTGCACTCCCTGTATTTTGGTACAATATATAACTTTACTTATATATACATGATTATATACAGGTACAGATATGTATAGCTATATATAGGAATATCTATTTATAAATACAAAGAACATATTCCCCTATGTGCAGAACTTTGCAATGTGAAATATTTACAGTAAATACACAGTATAACACTTTATTAAATATGAATATTGCATAAATATGCTCTTACATGTTTTCATCTACTTGACTTAAAAAAATGGCTCCAATGCACTTGTATACTGTATATGTCTATATATGTATGCATATGTATTTATGTGTTTATATGTGTATATATGTCTGTAAATACATATATGCACATATACATACATTTGTACACACATATGAACAAATATATATTGTTATTGAAGCCGGATGAAGCCCCAGTGCCTAAGGGGTTAAATTTCGCATAGCTGGCCAATAGTTACATGTCTAACAGGTTGAAGTACAGTGGAGAGTGGCTGATGATTTTATTCAGGAGCTGTCAGGACCTGTAAGAGCTAATTAATTATAACACCTGCTGATGATAGACTTCCGGTGGGCGGCAATCTAAGATGGCCACGGACTGCTGAGGCTCTGCAAAGCTCATGGCAAGAAGTGGTTATATATTGTGCCATCCTTTCCTCCCTTGGCAACACCTGTGCCCGGGAACTCTCCTGGATCAAGGAAAACCATCCCTTGGCCGCCGAGAAGCAAGTTAAAGTTGAAAAAGCCGTTTGGCGTTGTGGGGCATTTTTCGCCGCCACGCTACCACTTTACTTCTGACATCTTCTGACGCTCATCTCTCACTTTGTATGATGGATATAGCCGGCACTGTAGGATCCAGTGCCCACATCTCTATCCTATCTGAACTAAAGACCCTACTTGCGCCTAGATTAGATCGACTCCTTTCTGCCTGCACGGACCTCTGTGCAGCGGTGCAGTCAATGGAGCGGCCTCTCCGACTAAAAAGTTTCACCGATAGCCAAAAGGGCTCTGTTCTACAATATACTACAAACAATGTCACACGCAACACAGGGGAAACCAATTGCTCCACAGATACAGCTCACCCACAGATGAGAAAAGCCGCAGTGATATCAGTGGCTGGAGCGACTCCATTCTACCCGCACCTGCCAGATCATGACATAGGTTCACTTATGGATCCAGAGACAGACCCGCTGCTACCCTTGGGGTCCCCCCCCACATTTACCGTGAGTCCGGACACAGATTTGGAATCTAGCATTCGGGAGAGCCTAGCCTACAGTACCGCTAATCTAATAACGATGGCGGGGGAAATCTCTCACTTGCATTACCAGCTCAACCCCACACGCGGGGACCGGAATGGCCAGTATCCAGTTGGCGGGCTTGGCTCCTGGTTTACTCTTCCAAGAAATGGGATCGGCTAAAGTATGGTGATTGTGCAGGACTACCCATGTTGCATAGGCGAACTCTAAAGGCTGCAAGCTTTTGATCCTTTTGCTGGGAAAAACTTTACCCTGAAATCACTACTTATGGGACTTTAAGCCACGTAAAAGATGCCGTTTAATAGTGTGTTCACATTGTCACCGTGCTGTGGCGGGGATATCAGGGCTAAATCTCATGTTACAATAAATAAATGCACACTGAAAGCCACCCCTCTGAAACGGCACCGTAAAAATATATCTGTCTGCAGGTTCCTAATGATCATCACACATAGTACTTGTGCAGTATAACAAATTGCATGCAGTCCTTCCTAAATGAGCATAAAGTGTGCTAATGTTTAGTCATGTATTTGTTCAAAGCATTTGGTTAGATATAGGATTGGGATGGGTTTTACATCCAACTAAGAATCTTTAACACTGTTTGGGTTTGGTTTCTTTTTGCAATGTTGGACAATTCATATGACCGTCCTGCCATCCTCTGTTTGCTCATAACCTAATTATTGTCTTGCTTGCATCACAGCTACTTAAGTCATAGTACTATAAGAACCTCTGCCTGTCATAATGTACAACATACCAACATACTACGTGATGCTCACACCCTTTGACTATCTCCAAGTGCTAAACACCTGCTATATGATAACATGCTCACATCTCATTTATACATCTCTTATATATACAGCTTATGATCTCTTCTGCAATATCCATGTCAGGCTTAACCTTTACTTTGCTACTGACACAAATTAAAGTTTTGCATCAAAAATCTAACCTACACAACCTAGCAGAGAATGTACTAACTGATACAATGAACTGGAAGGGCCTAACCATTTTCATACATGCCCTACCATACCTTGCTTATCATGCTTATGGGAATAACTAACGGACTAGCCTGTCACTGTACATGTAGCAACCTCCTAAATTCACGGTGTCATGTTTCCATTTCTACTTTTATGTAAAATTATTACTCTATTCAGAGGGGGTCTGGATATTTACTATGTTCTGTTTAGCTGCTTGTTTGCTTTATGTTTTGTTTCACGTTACTTAGAAAAATGAGGACCAATAAGAGGCTCCACTTAATCAACTAAAGAATATGTTTCCTCGGTAATCAGTATGTAATCAGATGCGCTTTAGCATTTTATGTATCATTCATTGTTCTCTTTGCATCTACCGGTTTATAACTCTCTTCTCACTCTCCTATACTCAAGTTACGCCTTATAACTGCCACCATGTGCTAAATACTCGCTACAGCACTATACTTGTTATTTTATGTTGTAAACGATAGAACTAATAGTTATCTGTCAGAACTAACTTATAAATCCCTGCAAGGAATACATTAACTGATTATATGCAATGTCACTGTTACCCTCAGAGACACAGCAAATTTAGACCCCTTGCAACTTTTTAACTCCTTGTTGACTCCTTTTATGTAATTGTTTACTTGTCATATGCATAACCTCTGTAGCAGCCATTTGGTTCCTAACAATGACAAAAGCAAGTTAAAAATCTCATTACATCACTCTGTACAAATCCATATGTTTAAGTCTCCTAAAAGTCCTCAGTATTAGTGCGAGAAGGGAAGGGACTAGTGTGTTTTATTTTAGGTTACCTAGTTGTTGTTTTTGTTTAGTTACGATAGGTTTTAAGATAAAAATCCCAGCGATGTATGCAGTTATCCCACAGAAAATAACCATAAAATCTGTAATTGAAAGTTGTAACCCCTGCATCAGTACAATCTTGTTTAAGTACTATCCACCTTTTTCCGCATTGTACAAAGCTTCACCCTGCGTGGTGAACTGAAGTGAACTATGCTTGACTGTATGCATTGTTGGATATAAATAAAATATTTAAAAAAAAAAAACACCTGCTGATGATAGTATTCTAACTCAGTATCGAGGGAAACGCTGGATAGGAGGGAGGCCAGACCAGCTTAGATCAGCAAACGAAGGGTGCTGTGTTCAAGGAAGCACAAGCAGCATGCTAAACACCTGGGGAACAACGTGGTGTTTGGACAGAGATACCACTATGAAGGAGGTTTGACAGTGCAAGTATCAAGACAAGCAATTTATTTTTTTATTTTTTGAGAGCTCTCTATACAGTTCCATACGTGCATTATGGTTTAACATGGGGTTATTGTTTATTTGCCTATGTGACTGTAACCAATAAATAGCAATGATGCTCAGAGAATTGATATGCAGACCAATGCTTTAATTATTGCAGATTTATTGTTACTATATTCCCTTGTTTTTTATTTTCCCAATATCAATAAATATTTATTATTTATCCTTTGTTGCAATTCACTTTATTAGCGCTGTTAGTGTTTGATATATATGTCTCCCCTTTTTTATATATATTTTTATATATATTTTATATTATCACATATTTTCTAATATCACATATATTTATATAATTTACAAGTGGCGCTCTCACTTTTTTCACTCATATATATATATATATTTATTTAGACATGTATGTGTATGTATCTCTATGTTAAAGCCCTTTGCCCTTCTAGCACCTGAGATCTCATATATTTGAGGCCTTATATATTTTTTTAATATTTTTATTATATAGTGGTATTATAAGTGTAAGTGTACTTATCATTGTATTTTTTATGTGTTTTGTCACACTCAACCAGAGCTCTGAGGATGCTCTATAATGACACACTATGGGGCTGAATTAGACCGCTCTCCTTAACTTATCCCCCACCTCTGAGGTGGAGAACAGCAACCATCCTGATCAGATATGATCTGGATGATTGACTCCCCCTGCTAGCGGCTGATTGGCAGTGAATCTGCAGGGAGCGGCATTGCACAAGCATTTCACTAGAAATGCTTGTGCAATGTTAAATGCCGACAGCGGATTCATGTCTGCCCGACACTTGATAAATTGGCCCCTTTAACTTTAATTGCTCTCAAGCAATATGTGTGTGTGTGTGTGCATTGGAGACCTTTGCAATGAAATATCTGAAAAGATGAAAAAGCCTTTTCATTCAATATTACTATTATAATATTGGGAGATAACATTAATACGTTCGCAATATTCAAAGTTAAAATTTTTGCACGTGTTGGATTTTTGCTTTCGTGTTAACTTTTTACTTTTAACTTGTAATGTGAGCGCAACCTGAAAAGTGCAAGCAGGAGCGCAAAATAGCACTCCACTGGTAATCTAGCCCTAAGTGTGCAAAAAAACATACCTGCAGGTCTTAAAGGGACAGTCTACACCTGAATGTTTATTGTTTTAAAAGATAGATAATCCCTTTATTACCCATTCCCCAGTTTTGCATGACCAACACAGTTATAATAATGTTCTTTTAACCTCTGTGATTATCTTGTATCTAAGCCTCTGCAAACTGCCCCTTTTTTCAGTTCTTTTGACAGACTTGCAGTCTAGCCAATCAGTGCCTGCTCCCAGATAACCTCACGTGCACAAGCACAGTTATCTATATGAAATACGTGAACTAACACCCTCTAATGGTGAAAAACTGTTAACATGCAATCTGAAAAGAGGTGGCCTTCAAGGTCTGAGAAATTAGCATATAAACCTCCTAGGTTAAGCTTTCAACTAAGGGCTCCATGTACTAAGCAGTCAGCGAGCAACCCGCAACAAATCTCGCGCCCAAACTCGCAAACTGATATGTACAAAGCCGTCAATTATGTAAAAACTCGCATCTTTAAAATAGCGAGCGTACTTATCCGCCATACCTCGCTACCTCTCAATTTTTTACTGTAATTAGACACATTTGACCACCAACTCGCCAAAAACGAATGTACTAAAAAATCTATTTGTCCGCTCGCGTCAATTTCCGCTCCCACCTCGTTATTTTTGCCTCGCCACCTTTTAGGTGGCGGGCAAGGTACAAAACAATAGGAAAGTCACTCTAGACGCCAGTCTAGACATATATAAAAGGCAGTAATATCAGCATTGTACTTACATTGTTCATTTCAGCAGCTATGGAGAGAATTCTGTTTTTGTTTATTCTCCGTTTGATGCGAATCCGGGCTAGAAGACAGAATACTGGAAATGTAGCTAATCGATTGGTTAGAAGAAGGAGAGTTCGAGTCCCCCGTGTATTCCTTCCACGGGTTGGTTTGCACGGCCTTTCTGACCGAGAGATCATACAAAGATTCCGGCTTGATCGTGAATCGATATTACACCTGTATCGAGAGATTGAAGATCATTTGGAGCCGATGACTGCTCGTTCACAAGCTATTCCGGGACTTCTCAAACTATTAGCGGCATTGCATTTTTTTGCAACAGGCTCCTTTCAGGCAGTTTCTAGCGTCATTATTGGAATGAGTCAATCTGCTTTTTCACGCCACTTATCCAAAGTAATAGGGGCTATGATGGTTATTTTTCATCGATATGTTTGTTTGCCATCTACCCCTGAAGAATGGCAATCTATAAAGTCAAATTTCTATAGGATGGCTGGGATGCCCAATGTCCTAGGTGCCATAGACTGTACCCATGTTGCTGTAAGACCACTTCAAGCTCGTGAGGAGATCTATAGGAATAGAAAGCATTTCCATTCCTTGAATGTCCAGATGGTCTGTGACCCCCACATGAGGATTATCAGTGTCCGTTCTAACTTTCCTGGCTCCTGTCATGATTCTTACATTTTAAGGCAGACTGGGTTATACCGGAAGTTCGAGGATGGAAATATGCCTGACGGATGGCTTCTAGGTAAGCATAACTGGCTTCTAATATGTCTCTCATTTCAATGTACCAAAATTGCGCCCAATTTGTCGACTGTAATCTGTATAGTTTAATTGTATTGTATAGTTCTGAATCTTTATAATTATTCTTATATTAATATTTATATTTATTATATCTTCTATTAGGAGATGGAGGGTACTCATGTACAGAATGGCTGTTGACTCCCTATAACAACCCACAGACCAGAAGTCAAGTACGTTTCAATGAAGCTCACCGATCTACCAGGGGGATTATTGAGAGGACTTTCGGTCTTTTGAAAATGCGGTTTCGATGTCTTGATCGTTCTGGTGGTGCTATGCAGTATGCACCACAGAAAGTTGCCAAAATGATATTGGTTTGCTGCATACTGCACAATATTGCAATTAAAAGAGGCTGTCCATTAGAAGATGAAGATCCAATAGATACTGATGATTTACCAGAAGAAATATGTGTCGAACAAGCTAATAGGCATGGAAATGCAACAAGGGACATGGTTTCAGAACAATATTTTGTGTTTGAGGATTAAAGTTTCAGTTGATCAATAAAAAACTTTCTTTATTAACTTGTCTCCATTTTTTTTTAAGAGTTAAGGTTATTAAAAATCACTCATGATAAACAGTTAAATACATAACAGGTGTTGCTCTTCAATTATCAAAGGTTTCAAATAAATAAAGTTTATGATCAAAGTTATTACAGACAATATATTATAGGTAATACATTGTCTTTGTGACATCACACTAGTGTCTACAGCTGCTCTCACTCTTTTACATATGTGATTATTGTAATGTAATCCCTCCATAGCTGATGCTAATTCATTGTATTGTGTCATTGAATTGTAGCTGTAACAAGCGACAGTATATTCAACAGTGCTTTATGTTATCAGATTGGATTTTTGAGTTAAGAAAGACTTGCTAATTTTATTTGTTTTATTCTAACCTCTATTTTTAACAGCTACTAGGTTTTCCCATATTCAAATAAATACCTTAAGGGATTACTCTTAGCACTTATTTTCTTAACCTTTATAATATATTTTTGCATTCAAGATTTGTTAAAAGAATAGTGGCATATAGAAAATAATGGCAAAATAAATTATTTTATTACAAAATTATAATCTTTAAACATTATATATTAACAATTGCAAACCAAAGTAACTTGTTAAACATATAAACACATATGAAAAAAAAGGAAATGTTTAGAAACCAAATAACAATTGTAAACCAAACAACATTTTAATACATATAAACACATCTTTAAATAATTAAATGTTTATAAACAAAATAAAAATTGTAAACCAAATTAAATTTTAATACATAAAAACACATCTGAAACAAATAAAATGTTTAGAAACAATAACTATTGTAAACCAAAGTATAAATGTTAATACATATCAACACATCTGAAACAAAGAAAATGTATATAAAACAAATATCATTTGTAATAACTATAAACATCGATATTTACAAACCTTCATAAAATACATTAATCTACATATACATTATATTTTTCTCTATTTTTCGGGGATACATATCTATATCAATGCGCTAATGATTGACATAACGATTAATCACGTCATCGTCTAACATGTCGCGTCCTGAACCTTTTGGTGCTGGAGAATTGGTGATATTAGTTTATGCCATGGATAAATATTTCCCTAAACGGATTGGTGGTGTGAGGGGAGTGAGACAGTAATGCCGAGACAAAATTATATACGAGATGCTGAGAAGAATGCATCGTATTTCAAAAATTAAAAGAACAAGACGACAGTGTCTTAGAAAATATAGTGATTTGAAGAGAAGAGAACCGAAGTACTATAAATCGATTCGAAGATTGATAAGGACATGTAAGTTTCAAAATTATATATGAAATAATTTTTAATAATATAAAAAAGGGTTTATTTTTGAACTGCGTCATCATTGACGAATCCAGGAAAATAATATTTCCTGACTGTTACTTTGACTATATTAGTATATACAATTGCAAAAAGTTACAAAAGTAAGCATGCAGAACTGAGTTAGTAGATTAAAATTTAACTATATAACTATATACACTTAAAAGGTTAGAAAACTTAGCATACAAAAATGAGTTAGTAGAGTAAAATATAACTATATTAGTATATAACATTGAAACATGCAGAACTGAGTTAGTAGAATAAAATATAAATATATTACTATATAACATTGAAACATGTTAGAAAAGTAAGCATGCAGAACTGAATGTTTTGAAAACCAAAAATTAATTTGAATAATTATTTCAATTTTTTTTATTAAAATTTTTTATTATATATATGTTTATAGATATGAGAAGTAGGAGAATGAAGTGTGCACACCCACCACGCTACTTAAGGTCAATGTTGGTGCAAACACCCAGAAGTGAAGCTCTTTCTCCACCTTTGCCAATAACACTATTGGATATTGAATTATCTCCAAATCCATATGAAATTTGTCATAAAGAGACACAGACAGGTAATGACTTATTATTTAAATTTTAAATCATATATTTTAGGTTTTGGCTTAAAAAGTTTTAGCATGCAATATTAATCAAGTTGCTAATTTACTTCTATTATCATTTTTTTCCTCATTAACTTTCTATCTTTATTTGAAAAAGAGGGCATCTAAGCTAAGGAGCCAGCCAATTTTTGGTTGAGCACCATGGACAGCACTCTTTGATTGGTTCTGTCCAATTATCAAGTACAACACAGTTGGTTCACCAAAAATGGGCTGGCATCTAAACTTAGATTCTTGCTTTTCAAATAAAGATACAAAAAGAATGAAGTAAAATATAAAGTTTATTTAAATTGCATGCACTATCTGAATCATGAAACTTAGAAATTGGTTTCTATGTCACTTTTAATGATTATTATTTTTATTGTTTTCAATAATATATACAAGGTTTTTGATTTAATAGTTTTCTATCTTTGTAATTTCGTTCATAGATATTACCATGGAAGAAATAGAAACTAGTATGGAAATGGAAGAATTTCAAAATCCTGATAGTGTGACAATATTTGAAGCATTAACTTCAGATGATACTCAACCAAGGATAGAAGTTTTACCAACAATGATGGTAGATAAAGGTATGTTTCATACTCAGTAATCTTAAATCTAAGAAAATACAAGTTTTAACTAATACATATATTGTATATTTCAAATAGGAGTTGGCTCAGATGAAAGCTTTAAAGGAGTGGACATAAGTGTGGAAGCTAATATAGTAGATAACGTAGATAACAGCACATCAGGAGGTAATATTTGTGATGAAAAACCCTATCATACATTGAATATGTATATGACAATTGAATTAAATTTTGCTTTTCATTTATTTTTCTACAGATTTATCTTCAACATCAACTATTGAGACTGCAGACAAAAGTACTCAGAGTTGTCTAGAAGATCATGTTAAACAAAAAATTTCTAAAATTAGGGCAACTTTGGGAATGTTAATGGAGCAAGTAGATTTTTTATACCCTAAATATGTAATTTGATTTCATTTTTTGTTTTGTCATGATTAATAACTGAGAAAAAGTTTTGTGTTGAAGAATCAAAAGTGAGTTTGAATTTATGTAAATAAACTTTTTTTTTGGCCATAAAAAAATTTGTCTTTATTAAATAATAACATTTTAAACTTAAAGGGACACTGTATCCAAATTTTATCTTTTGTGATTCAGATAGAGCATGCAATTTTAAGCAACTTTCAAATGTACTCCTATTATCAAATTTGCATGCTCTATCTGAATCACAAAAGAAAAAATTTGAGTACAGTGTCCCTTAAAAATACACAAACAATAACTTTGTAAACAATATACAGAGTAAAAAAATTAACAGTGACTAACATTTTAAACTTAAAGGGACACTGTATCCAAATTTTATCTTTTGTGATTCAGATAGAGCATGCAATTTTAAGCAACTTTCAAATGTACTCCTATTATCAAATTTGCATGCTCTATCTGAATCACAAAAGAAAAAATTTGAGTACAGTGTCCCTTAAAAATACACAAACAATAACTTTGTACACAATATACAGAGTAAAAAAATTAACAGTGACTAACATTTTAAACTTAAAGGGACACTGTATCCAAATTTTATCTTTTGTGATTCAGATAGAGCATGCAATTTTAAGCAACTTTCAAATGTACTCCTATTATCAAATTTGCATGCTCTATCTGAATCACAAAAGAAAAAATTTGAGTACAGTGTCCCTTAAAAATACACAAACAATAACTTTGTACACAATATACAGAGTAAAAAAATTAACAGTGACTAACATTTTAAACTTAAAGGGACACTGTATCCAAATTTTATCTTTTGTGATTCAGATAGATCATGCAATTTTAAGCAACTTTCAAATGTACTCCTATTATCAAATTTGCATGCTCTATCTGAATCACAAAAGAAAAAATTTGAGTACAGTGTCCCTTAAAAATACACAAACAATAACTTTGTACACAATATACAGAGTAAAAAAATTAACAGTGACTAACATTTTAAACTTAAAGGGACACTGTATCCAAATTTTATCTTTTGTGATTCAGATAGAGCATGCAATTTTAAGCAACTTTCAAATGTACTCCTATTATCAAATTTGCATGCTCTATCTGAATCACAAAAGAAAAAATTTGAGTACAGTGTCCCTTAAAAATACACAAACAATAACTTTGTAAACAATATACAGAGTAAAAAAATTAACAGTGACTAACATTTTAAACTTAAAGGGACACTGTATCCAAATTTTATCTTTTGTGATTCAGATAGAGCATGCAATTTTAAGCAACTTTCAAATGTACTCCTATTATCAAATTTGCATGCTCTATCTGAATCACAAAAGAAAAAATTTGAGTACAGTGTCCCTTAAAAATACACAAACAATAACTTAGTAAACAATATACAGATTAAAAAAATAAACAGTGACTAGATAATAAAAAATGTTCACTCCAGACGTCGCCTCTTTGGGTCTGCCTTTCACTGACAATAGCCAACAGAGATTGTAATGTCCTTTCGCTGATGCTCAAAGCTCTGTTAATTTGATGGTTTTTCTCTTCATCCATCTGCCTCTGCCACTGGAACATCTCTCTTTGCAGCTGTAATTTCTGCATCTCTATCTCATTCCTTTGCCTTTCGATTTCCACATTTTTTTCTGACAGAGCAGCCCAGCGTTCAATATTAGTGTTAATAATATTCTGCATTTCTCTGTGGTCCTCTCTGTATTGCCTTGCCAGTGTCAACATTTCCCTCAATGCAACATCGCCAAATTGTCCTTCTGCCGGTGTATTGTCAATATTTACACCACCTGTTTGCAGTTCAATTGGTGGTGCCTGTGTTTCAACAGGTTCATCAATGTTTTCTGGTGTGTGAATTTCATCCGGTTGCGCATCTCCCAAATCTTCAAGAATATCTGGAGTCTCACTTCCATCATGCCCTCCTGGTGGTTCATCTTGAATGGGATTTTCCACTATCGGCATGAGATTGATAGTGATCTCCCTTGATGAGTTTTCTTCTTCTAGATCAAGACATAACAAATTGTTAGTAAATAAAAATAAAATGTTCTAAAAACACTTGCAGAAATAGAATAGAAGGAGAGAGCAGATACAACCGTCATACAACAATTTAAGTTACATTATATATTTATACATATATGATACATACCATCAAATAATGGAGATGAATGTCCAGTCAATCTCTGGAAAAGACGTCCCAAATCACCTATAAAGAAATAAATAACATAAAAATAAATAAATAAAATGCTTTTTTGTCAATGTAACGATATATTCAAAATTATTAATGGAAATGTATTTTGCAATTAACTGGACACTGAAGCAAAAATAATCTTTTTGAGAATAAGATATATTGCATGGAATTTCTATCAGCTTTCTTATGTAATACTATGATCAATTCTCAAAAAGAAAATAATGATAAATTTTAAAAAAATTAGAAAGTTGATTAAAATAGCATGCATGCTCTACAAGAATCCTCATTTAAAAAAATATGTACAAGATCTCGAAATAGAATATGTCAATAATGACATTTGACATTTAAAAAAAAAATTAAAAAAAAAAAATTGAGAGATAAAAGAGATAAAACACACAACATTGAAATTATTCATTTGTAAAGTACTTACCAGTTGCTCTACCAACACCAGTTTGTGGAGTGCTGGTCCTTAGATCCGGAAGTGTGTCCACCGAGGAAGTTGTGTGTGTAACATTAGATGATGAGCGTATAAATTGTCCATGTGTAAAACTGTCCGAAGGTCTTGAAACAGCTGCACCGGGTGGTCTCGAAACCGCAGAAGAAGAAGTAGAACAAGTGGGCACTTTGTTACTCCTCACAGGCTCTGCTGTTGTTGGCATCGCTTAAAAAAAAAAAAAAAAAAAATTAGGTTTATTTTTATTTATATTTGAAACTGAAAGTTAAAAGTGTTAATAATAATAATTACAGCAGTGAATGCAGGCTCAATCATTAAAGGGACATGCCAACCACCTTTTTTTATGATTTGGAAAGAGAATGCAGTTATAAACATCTTTATAATTTACTTATATTATCTAATTTGTTTTATTCTCTAGATATTCTTTGTTGAAAAGCATTTGATTGATGCACAAAGAAGCCTCGTGTGATTGGCTCAACATGTGTATTTATTTTTCTTCAACTAAGAATATCTAGAAAATTGAAGTAATATGTTGTTTAAATTTCAATTCTCTATCCGAATCATTAATAAAAGATTTTGGGTTTAGTGGCCCTTTAAAGGGACATGAAAAAAAATAATTACCTTTACAAATTGCATAAGAAAATGCTTTTTTAAAAATATTTAAATGTATTATGTTTTTGCATTCATTGGATTTTTATACTTTGAGGAAAAGCAAATCTATACAGGCACAGTAAATGATCATTGGTTGATGCACATAGATGGTTCATGTGACTGCGTCAACTATGTGCATAGCTATATCTGAAAAATGTATGTTTATAAAGCGGAGAACAATTTTGAAAGATGTTAACAATAATATTCTATAGTGAAATAACGCAACATGGAAGTCAATAGATCAGAAATTTAAGAAGGCATGTGATCTGGGGTTAGTCTCATGATTAATGTCGGACATACAATATTATTTTAATAGTTTCAAATTACATTATTTCTATTGTCATTATCTCTTTAAGGTTTCTATGCAATACTGGTTTGAAAATAAACACATGGGTGTTATCTTTAGGGATCACTATATTAATAATCAACAAATCTTTAGTTCCGTTAGACCATTAAAAAAAAGGCAGTATAACAATACTATTATTGTACAATCCCTTATACATATATGAGACATAAATGATTACAGTATTTGGGGCCTAAATGGCTTGTACAATCCCTTATACATATATGCGAGATAAATTATTACAGTATTTCGGGCCTAAATGGCTTGTACAATCCCTTATACATATATGCGACATAAATGATTACAGTATTCAGGGCCTAGATGGCATATAGGATACTGAAGCGTAAGAAGTCAGATAATGTTATTTTAAAGAAATATATATTGGAGACAATAACCTATCATAACTTTAAAAAGAACATTTAAGTCAACTATGTTGTACATTTACCTCTTAAATCACTGTCACAATCATCCGTTATGCCAGTGATGATCTCCGGTCCCAGACGCTGAACAAGCTTCTGCTCATAGTCATTGAGGTCTGCCACATATGCTGGTCCACCTCCGGTAGCACGTGCCGAATTTTTCTCTCTGGCCAATTTAGCTTTGGCGAAGCGTTTAATGTCGTTGTAACGCTTCTTCAGCTGATCGACATCCTTTTTTCCTGGACCCTGGGCACTAACAGCGTCGCTGATCCTTTGCCAGATCTGCTTCCTTCTAGAAAAATTTGTCTGTTTGACACGACATCCAAACAAATAATCATAAGAGTCAATAATCATATCAATCAAAACGACGTTTTGCTGATGAGAAAAGTGAGGATTCTTGGATTTTGAAGCGGTTTCAGATCCAGATGAAGCATATCGAAATAGTAAATAAAGATCACAAAAACGAGCGCTCTGTAATTACTCTCCAAAAATTTTGGAACAATAATAAAGTTGTTTAGAAAACTTGTCCATTTATAGGAGCAAAATTCTATTCCCGCGTCTACTATGACGTTCATGACACCTTACATGTCACGTGTTAACAATTGGCCAGACAATTGAACTGAAAGTTAAGTACATCAGCTTATTCGCGGCGAGCGAGGCATCAAATTTATCAATATTCCGCCACTGCTCGCGGCGGGCTAGAGGTGTCTATTTGTTGTGGGATTATTAGTACATAGCTACAGCGGACACCATTTCGCCCGCGGCGAGTAACGGCGAGTTTAGCCGCGTCTAAAATGACGGATGAATTGACGGCTTAGTACATGGAGCCCTCAGCATACCAAGAGAACAAAGCAAAATTGGTGATAAAGGTAAATTGGAAAATTGTTTAAAATTACATGCTCTATCTGAATCATGAAAGTTTATTTTGGCCTAGACTGTCCCTTTAAGAAATTGGACTTCCTATTGTACATAATAAGGAAACACTAAAATGCATGTCAGTGGGCATCATAATGCTGAAGCATTTTTTTAACATCTATACTCTCAAACGTATTTGTATGTTGCTCTGAAATATGAGTTGAGGCCTACTAATCTTGGCTATTCCAAGATCCCTGGATATTACTCCCTTTCACCCTATTTCAAAGATATAATGGCTTTGTATTCTAGAGTTTGCGACACAAGTTAAGAGCATGTGTATTTTCGAAATTCTGTGTGTCTGACATTCAATAGGCCAATGAGAGTCCAAAGGCAGTGAAATCAAATCCATTGTTTTTCTAGATTTCTAATGTGTCACTGGTTTCTCTTAGGGGTCTATTTATGTAGGTGCGGATAGACATGATCTGCTATAGCGAATCATGTCCGCCGTACATCGATAAATGCCGACAGCATATGCTGTTGGCATTTATCATAGCACCAGCAGGGGATGTTAATCAACCCGATCATATTTAAAAGGAAGCAGAATCTGCTGCTTCATAAATAGACCCCTTAGACTCACCTTATATGCATTCCCTTCTTTATTTCTAAGGGAATGTTTCACTTAAATTTTGAATAATCTAATCTTTCATATTAATAAGTCAAGGGCTATATATCTGAAAATATATACTATTTTGCTATGTATGTGGATACAGTGCATTTGCCCAACTAATATATATAGAGAAAAAAAAGTGTCTGGAAGTAAAGTAGAGGTAGGGAATTGTGAGGATGTAGCTTAAAAATTCTATTTTTTTATTACATTTTTATATGATATATTATTTTTCAAACGCTCCCCAATATTACCCCTTCATTATAGCTGCTTGTAAAAACAGCAGCACTGGAAATCCATTTTTTTTCCAAGGTTTTCACATAATTCTGACTTGTATAAGTGTCCATATAATGTGGTCACGTTTGTTGTAAAGCACGGTAAATAGAAAAAAAAAAGGAAAAAATTGAACCAGAGGGACATATCCTGAAACGATCCATCTTTCATAGTTTTAAATATTGTTTTCTTTTCCAAGTTCCTTTTTAATAACTCAAATAAAATGCCTAGAGCAACCAAACAGCTTTAAGAATACAATTCTTTCTGCAATAAATCAACATATATAGTAGCATAAGACTTAACAAGGGCACATAGAACACAAATCATGGGCTTGTTATGTTATGTCTAAAAAATACATTTTGTAGAAATTACTAAGTTCCTGAACACTGAATCGCACTATAATGCACCTATTGCATTTTATTTTGCACTTACCAACTTGCTAAAGTCTATGAAAATATCTACTGACTTGGCGTAGATAAGAAAAAAAAAAAATACAGTATGTATGTGTGTGAATTATATATTTGTTTATGGTATGGTACATTATGGAAATGTAATGCATATAACTTATGCAACCG